>NC_090989.1:271680129-271983160 GCF_041146395.1 Eulemur rufifrons
TGCATGAAAAATGATTATCATAGTGTCCAATATTTCATTGTTTATGAGGACTTAATGAATAGTAATAGTAGCAATGGTAATAATACATTAATTGAGTTCTATTTTGGTCACTTTGAAGATGCAAAGGTGAATTATATGTTGACTTTGTCTTCATAGAGCTGCAGTCTCCAGAAACAAAAGCATGTGACATCTGCCTCCTAAGGCAGTTATGGATTAAATGAGATAATGCATGTGAAAACTCAGCACAGTGCCTGATATTCTTATGATACATGACAGTGGCACATTTTTAAAAATGCTAATATTGAGAAGATATTCTAATACTGTACCTTGGGACATCATGGGGCAGACAATAACTTCCCATTCAAAGGATTAAGGGGGTGAATTGAATAGGACAGGCTCAGTGAAGGAAGACATGGGGAGATAGATTTTATATTTAGAGATGCAGATTCAGTGGAGCCCAGGAGTGTACAGGAGGAGTTTTCATGGCAAAGATTAGTGGTTTCAGGGACAGAGCCCCCTAGGCTTAATAGCATCATTCTTTTATGCATGCACAGGCATTTAAAAGTTCACAAAGATCTTTTCCACATATTTTCTTCTCAAATAAATACTCACAAGTCAAACAAGTTATCCCTATTTTCAGATGGAGAAACTAAGGGCTGTGAGGATTTTGCCCAAGTTCATCAGACTCAAAAATGACTGAGCCATGTTTTTGTCTTCAAGCACACTGTGCTGCCTTCCTCAAGCATGATAACTAAAACTGACAGCCAGCATCAATATTAATCTTGCAGCGATGGCAGGGTACCAGCACATGATGCTACCTCCAAAATGAAATATTAGCTAAGCCATGGGTTTTCTGTTTAAGGGTTGCCTGGAATCACAAGCAGTACAGAGAATGAAAACAGCACATTGAAAACAAATCCCATGGCTCTTACCATGAGTTTGCAAAAGTCTACACATGGAGAGTGAGTAATAAATTTTTTACTGTCTGCTAGCAGTGGTGAACATGAGCATTGAGTGGCAGGCACTTCATTTTGAAATCAAGTTTAATTTGTATTTAGAGCCAATTTTTATATCTTTCATATTTAGCGTTCCTGTGGGCTAACATCTATGAGGACTTGTGAGAGCTGACTGGCCCTCTTGTCTTAGGGACCTGGTCTTTATAGGGATCTCAGTTTCTCTGATACTAACAATAAGACTAGATTACATGTTCTTTAAAGACTCTTCCTCTGTAGTGAATGCTGCATTCTAGGATTTTATCATTAGAATATAATTACTTTTTCTAACCTGGGATATCATTTTTTAATGACTAAGTTGAGATTTCTTTCTCTTTTCAAAAATTAGTTCAAACACCATGCCATATAGCATGGAAGTTGAAAGGCCTTTCTGCGTTTTCTGCAAATTCTTAAGGAGGTTAGATTATGAGAAAGGAGAGAGCTATGTTCTCATGGTCATTAGGATATCCTGGTTAAGTTTATGACCTGCCTTGTGATCCTGCATCTGTGGACTCTGGTCTTTCCTACATTGCCTCAGACCAAAAATAATGCAGCCAATTGTTCAAACTCTACCCCAAGAGCCACTGACCCAAAGCATTTGTTTTTCTCAAGATTTCTATTTATGTCTACTGCAAAGAAGTTTAGTGATGTGAACTAAATTAAAATCTTAATGCTCCCCACCATTGCCTGACCAAGTGGACCCCCTCTTGGCCAAGGGAATATCCTAAAACTAAATTGCCTGCCAGGAGGAGGGAGGTCAGACATGCCTCATCATGCCCCACTCCCTTCTAGGAGACATACTTTGTAACCCATTGACAGGCCTAAGGGTATGCAAGACAAACCAGCAGGTCCTCAATTTACACAACAAACACATGTCCTGTGGCTTGTCTCTGAATAACAGTTCCTTATCTTAAAAACATTCCAAGCCTTTAGACAAAGCTTCCTGTCTTTAACCAATTCCAAGTCAAAGAATCTTTAAACCCACTTATAACCTGTAAGGGCCACCCCCACTTCAAGATGGCCCAACTTTTCTGGCCAAGCCAATGTAAGCCTTCCACGTATTGATTTATGACTTTACCTGTAATCCTTGTCTTCCTGAAATGTATAAAACCAAACTGTAACCCAGCCATGGCCAGTCCACTTGCTCAAGGCTTCTTGGGGGTGGCTCCAGGTCTTGGTCCTCAAATTTGGCTCAGAGTAAATCTCTTTAAAATTATTTGACAGAGTTTGGCCTCTTTTCTGTTGACAGTGACGTTGTCTGTTAACCTTGTATCATGACAATGCACCTCCTCAGGGTCCTATTTTCACCCCAAGAAATTCACCAGACATATTTTATATAGAATGAGAGTCCCCTTCCTTGGAGAAATTCTGCAACAAATTGTAAGGATATTAACATTTCCCTTCACTACAAATTCATTTGATATTTAACAAGAAGCATGAACCCTGACAGCTGTTTGCTGAACAGATAAAACTTTTCCTGAACATTTTCCGTGTCATTAAGTGTTCCTTTACAACATCATTTTTAATGGCCACAGAGCATTTAAACATATGCATGCCCTATAATTTATTTAACTGATCCTCTATTGTGGGACAGTTGTGTGGATTTTCAGAACCCATGAAGTTTTGAGATTTTACCATTTTTTAAAACACTTGCCAATTTGGTAGGAGAAAAAAATGACATTTCAGTGTTATTTTATTTATACATATTTCTTTTTACAAGTAAATGTAAATACTTTTCTAGTTAATTTATCATCAAATTGTATTCCTCCATCCCCTTAGACATTTGGCTCTGATTTTAAAATATGTACAAAAATCTCTTTACTTTTCTCCCTAAACATTACTGCTACCACTCCCTAATCTGAGCCACTATTTCACACAAGCTGCTGCAATCATCTTCTAGTTGGGCTCCTTGAATATACTCTTGTGTTCCTGCAAGAGATGCTCTTCTTAAAAGGCCAATCTGATAATGCCCTTCTCCTGCTTAATACGCTTGAATGACTTCCCATCCCTCTCATAGCACAATCCAAGCTTCTTACTGTAGCCTCCAAAGTTCTATGTGATGTGGCCCCTGCTCAACTCTCTAGTCACTGCCATTATCTGGTGTGGCCACACCAGCTGTCTTTCTGTTAAAAGAAAAATCAAGCTCACCCCTTTATACTTGCTTTCCTCACACCCTGGACTATGCTGTCCACCCTCACTTCCAGAACTTCTCCTGGGTGATACTATCGTATCCTTTCGGTCTCTGCTCAACTATTGCCTCCTCACAGAGGAATTTCTCTGATCTCCTACCTAAATAAGCCTTGGCCACATCTTCAGAGTTGTAGCAGCACAGACAAAGATATTAAGACAAACCACTGTAGTTTCTTTGTGGTTTCTTAATTTCATAAGTAAAGGAGGAGTAATGAGAGATTGGACTGGACAACAAGTCAGAAGCCAGAAACTATAGAGACTTATAAGTCAGCAAAATATTTTGTATTTTATTCTGTGAGAACCTACATAGGGTTTTCAGACCTCTGGAGAGTTTCATTCAACCATCATTTATTCATTCATCAATCATGAAGCAAAGGCCCTCCATATACCAGATGCTGAGAGAGACTAGAGATGCAAAGATGACTAAGATTATTTTTGCCTTTAAGGGTCTTACAGTTATTATTTTGAATGTCAAATATTTAATATCCTCAAGTTAGGCCCCCAAAGTACATATGAGAATCCTGAGCCGTGTGTTTTGCTGACCCTCAAATGGACCCTCAGTGGACTGTGATCCATTAAGGAGACATCTCCCAAGTGAAACAGTTAAGATTTATCAGGTTCTTGTCCCTGCAAGTCTTCTAACTTAGGGAGTTGCACTTCCTTCACTTGATAATAACTCCCCGAGCCATCTTTTAGCTGGAGGCTGTACATTGAACATGCTAAACATCTTTGGCTAAAGACCTTAATGAAGATCCTACCCCCAAATCCCATACATACACATTTCAAGTGTTTCTCACCCAAAAGTTTCTTCCACCTGTGGAAAGACGTGAGGGATTAATGAGAAGGGAGCTGTCAGGTTTCATCTTTCTCCCTCTGATAGGGGAAGAGGACTTGCACATCAATAAACATGCAGTCTTATTGACTGTGTTTCTACCTGGGTGTCCCGGAGATGGGAGGTGTCAGTTCCCATCTCTTTGATCCATCACTGCAGCATATTTGAGAGGGGATAGAGGGCTTCTTCATGTTTCTTTCCCATCTCTTTTAATTATATTCAACAGAGAAAGACAAGTCTTATCTTCCCATAAGCAAGATGCTCTCATATTATGAAATTATTTGCTTACTCTTTCGGTTTGGGGGCAAAGCTCAGTTCTGTCATTTTTGACCCATCAAGGTCAAGCTAACTTTTTTCTGTTTCCTTTTTTTTTTTTTTTTTGGTCTCTGATAGACAGTGGAGCAATATAAATTGGAAAATCTACACATAATTGCTGAGTAACTGACTGTCAGCTACCTTGGAGATACTCTATAAAATTAGAAAAATTAGGAGCACTTTTTCTGTTTTACTGAATACACAATTTACTTAAGCATGTACTTAAGAGAAGATGTTCTTAACATTTTTAAAACTTTTCTTTAGTTGTATTTTGTTTTTAAGTGACATATAATAAGGGTACACATTTATGAGGCACAGTATGATGTTTCAATACATGTATATACTGTGTAACGAGCAAATTAGGGTAATTGCCATATCTTTCACCTCAAACATTTATCATTTTTTTGTGGTGAGAACATTCAAAATCTTTTCTTCTAGCTATTTGGAAATATACATTACATCATTGTTAACTATGCCATGAACATCTTTGACACTCTAGTGAAGCCTATGGAATCCTTCTGTGACAAATTAAACTTGGCCACCATGTTTTTGACACTTCTCCCCACAAGAGGAGGAAAATATTTTGCCTTCCCTTGAATTTGGGCTGCACTGAGTGATTCATTTGTAACCAAGAGAAAAAAGTACAGATGACGAGGCATGACATGTGAAATGAGGTCAGAGAAGTTGTGTTGCTTCTGCCTTAATTTCTGGACACACTCTCTTTCTGAATGTTATCTCTGGAAGTGCTCCTTCTCAGAACTCAGCCATCGTAATGTAAGAAGTCCTTGTCACAAGGTTAGGTAGGTGTTCTGGCTAACAGCCCCCTCTGAACTCACAATCTTCTTAGCTGTCCAGCCCTGTCAAGACTTCTGATGACTGAACCACAACCAAAAATGAACTGCAACCCCGTTAGACATCACATATGACAATTGCTTAGCTGGACTCTTCTCAAATTCCTGACCCACCAAATCATGACAAAATAAAACAGTTATTATAATTTGCTAAACTTTGGTTAGCTATTGTTAATGTGTTACCCAGCAATAGCTAACCAGAACACTTTCTCATAATAATGTTTTTTAAATGCATGGAATAAAATGTATAAAATTGCAAATGAAACAAAATACAAAAAATATTTTTTAAACAAATTTAAGTATAACTCGTTTATTTTAAACTCATTCAATTACAAGAACTATCAGCAGGTCTATAACTACCATAATTTTGATATAATGATGAGCAAAGAAATGATAATGCAAAAAATCTCTTACAGTGTTAAGGAAATATAAAAACATCTAATTTCTATTGGTAGAAATATACATTTCTATTCTATTTGTAGGTATAACTAACTTCACCGTTGTCTGTTGTCAAATAGAAGGATTTACTAAATTTCCATTAGATGTTGGTATGAATTTTTTTCATACAAATTCACTGACTCCTTGGGCTATCCTTGAATTCCTGATTAAGAAATCCACCTTTAGATTTTCCCCCTTCAGGTACTACTTTAATGCTTTTCTTTTTCCCTAGAATAAATTTTCCCTTCTGAATGTTCAAAATCAACCTATCATTCAAGAACCCAACTTAAATATTACCTCCTGAATCAAGCCTTTGCTATCTTCACACCATCTCCCGTTCCAACAATCCCTGAACTCTTGAATGATTTTTGATCATTTATGGCTATTTATGTGCAAGTATGTGTTCCCTAATAAAGTCAAAATGTCTTAAGGAAAGGAGAAATGTCATATGAATCTATGTCTCAGTAACTAGCATTTTCTCTCTTTCAGAAACTAGCAAAAAATATTCTACTTAGTAGAATTTACAAATGGATTAGCCAGTGACTCCTAAAACCAGCTGATTATGAGTAACACGTAGGGAATTTTTAATAAGTATAGATTTACATTTTCCAGGCCAATCTACTGAATTATGATAGTTAAGCATAGGCCCAGGAATCAGGATTTTTGTAAACATACTCCCTTCCTGCCCACCTCCCACCCAGTAATTCTTCCATAGGACACCTGACACTGGCCTGGACCTTCAAAACCACTGGACAAAAAAACAATACACAGATAAAATAAGAGCCCCTGATATTAGCGTTAAAAGGCCTCCAAAATTTGGACTCAATTGACCTGCTCTACATTTCCCTATGAGCTACCTGAACACAACTTAGGCAAAATTCTGGCTGTCTCTTCAGAGTTTAATGTAGGTCATGAGGATCAAGTCATAGCTCACAGTGATGTTTTTCCCTGTCCATGAGATCTCAAGCTTCAGCTGCCATATCTGTGTTAGGAAATCCTAATGCTCTGGCCCCAGAGAACTAGTTTAGGGAGATACCTAAGCTTAGCAGGCCAGTCAGAAGCATTTCTCAGGAGAATGTGACCTGGAAATAAAGGAAGAGAACCTGTCCTTTGCTGGTGGGGAGAGAAGGAATGTGAGACTCAGAGGCCACTGCAAGCCCTGTTGCCTGCTAGTTGGAGGAAGAGGATTTGCAAAAGAGACTGTAAAGCAGGTATACAGAGAGGACAGAACAAATAATCTGATGGTGACTCAGTCCCTAGTTCTATGTGTCCCCAAGGTCATGTGCCCCCTATCTTTCCCAGAGTCATATGTCATATCCTCTATCATTCCAATAAATTCCCCTTTTTGACTAAGCTGTTTTAGTTGAGTTCTGTCTCTGGGGACCAAGAATATCCTGATATTAAAATCTTCCCTTTCCCCGCACCTCAATTCAAAGCAATAGCCCCTTAAAATGTCCCTCCCTGTTCTCCTCCCTTGCTAAGAAGCCCAGTCTGTTCTAACAGCTTGAGCCCACACTGATACCCAGCCTTCCTGATCTTCTGCAGCATTGATCATCTGCACCACACAAATTGGCAGACTTATTATCCTGTTCTGTATCTTGCACTGACTCATTATTGTTTCAAATTCAACTAACGATATTCTTTAGGCTTTATTTAACTGTACCATTTTATACCTGGAAAGAACATTAGTAATTTCTAATTCAACCCCCTCATTTGTACAGAAGGAAAAAATAACACTTAGAGAGAAGTGACTTTCCTAAAGTCAAATGACATTTCTCAAAGTAAGTTCTGCTTGGGCACAACAACATCAACAAATGGAAAGGTGCTCATGGTGAAATCAGTTTACAAAGAGGTGCATATCCTACATCTTGTAACAATTAATGTTGCACAATTAATATTGCCTAGCAAAGCTTTTGAGAAATCCTGTAGAAAAACAAAAGCTGTTTAAACTTCATTTTTGGGGGGGAATTTGAGTATAGAAATATTTTTTCATTGAACACCTGTCGAGTTGTTGTTGAACTGGTGTTCCTTGGAATACACGTTGTTAAACTCCATTCTATTGACTATTGACTTGATCTTCTTGTCCCAAATATAACAACATTTTAAACTCCAAGGAGAGATTTTATCATTCTCTTCTACCACAGTTGGATGAGTAACACTACAACCTTCTCCATTTTCCCCTTAGTTTAGAAGATTTTAACGATTTCTCCTTCAAGTCTTTAACTTTCTGGTCTATAAAAAAGCTACTGTTATTCAGTCTGTATTTAAAATATCGATGCTTCAATTCCACGACCAAATTCTGAGAAAATGTGTCTTTCTCTCTTTGTTATCACAGTGTGAAGGGGCCACACCTTTGGCTTCTGGGCTGGAGATTTAGACAAAGGTCAACGAGAGTATAAACCATGTACAGAATTCGAAAACTAAAAGGGACCTTAGAAAAAGCATAGGTAAGCATCTTCATCTTGCAGAAGTGGAGGTTGAGGTTCAGGATAGACAGGTGACTTTCCCAGTGTCACACAGAGATTTTTGCATAGATACAAGACTCAAAGCTGGGCCTTTAGGTTCCCATTCTTATATCCTTTCAAATAAATTCTATCACATTCACCATCTGTTCAAAGTCTGAGAGTTGATTACTTGGGTTCTTCCTCTTACCTTTCCTCTCCCTCTTTCTCTTTGTCTGCTTCTCTTTCCCCCTCTTTCCTTCCTTCTCCTTCTTCTCCTTCTCCTCCTCTTGTTTGTCTTTCTCCTTCTCCTCCTTCTGGCCCCTCTACTTCTCATTCCCCTTTTTCTGTTGCTTTTATGTGACAAAAATCCCCATTAAATATTGAGCAAGTTTAAAATGTTTCTGGTACTAAGAAGATTCGCATGGTGTTGAGAAGTAATGGAGTACTTGGTTCTTAAATATATTTTGCTGTCCCTAACTTGCTGAGATCTCATGAATGCAGTAGGCTTTCTAGCCAGGAAGAGGATCTATATGCATATACCAATGGTGCTATGCACACACTTTTAGGTGTCCATTTAGAGCACCATAAATCTCACCCATGCAGTATATGCCAACACCTGCCAGATTTTCTTATACATGCTACCTGAGAATCTTTTTAAAATGAAGATTTTATAATTCAAGAGGTCTGAAGTGTGGCTTAATGGTCTACATAGCTAATAAACCCCATACAATGCCAACATCCAGAGGCTGCACTTTGATGAGTAAGAATGTCGATCAAATTACCATTTTCTTTTGGATTAGCCATTGTGATTTGCACAAAATCTTCATGTACATTCTATTCCCTCTCAAAAAAATGTGAAGAATTAATGATAAATACAGCAAACTTGTAAGAGGATAGAATATATGCAATAAAAGATAAAATAAAATAAATAACTTCACCACCCACCTCCTCTCCATCCACAAAGGAATATGAAGTTAATACTGATCAAAGTAATTCTCTAAAATGGTAAATCTGGGAAGTTATAGAACTAGATCACCAGACTTTCAGTTCACCTACTTTCAATTACACTACACAGTTTGGAAGTCTCTGTCTCAAACACATACACACACACACACACACACACACAGATACATACATATATATCTATGCAGCAAGATAGAGACTATCCTCGAACCATTCCTAAAAGCTCTGCAATGATAAGAAAATGAAAAGATAAATTTCTTTCACTTTGGTTTTTATTAATTTTTTTATTTTCACTTATTGAAGTTGAGATTCTGGATTTGTAGGAACTTGGTTTTGCTATAGATTTGGCTTATATTCTCTGATAAGGTTCTTAACATTACAGAATCTATTTGGGTTAAATAATTGAGTTTTATTTATTAAAATAGAAAATCTCAAGTATTTTTTCTTTGAAATAGAAAATTTCAAGTGTTTTTTTTTTTTTTCTTTTCCAGAATGCATGTGCATCTTGGAATCATGGACTGCATGAGAACAAGTAGGAAAACAGTATCCCTCTCATTATGGTTCAGTCCTCAGTGATGCCCTCTCCTTCATCCTTTCCTTCTGTATCTGCTGTCATCAGCCTTGTAAGCAGATGGGATCTGAGCCTCCTCAATGTGCCTGCTCTTCCTGTGGAACCGGGAAGTCACATGCCATAAAGAAAAAAAACAGTCCAGAAGCACAAGAGGATCTGATTCAAGGTCTCTGCAACTGTACACAGTCTCATTCTCCCCTACACTCAAGTTCATGCACAAGCTGGGTTAGGAAAAACATCATCCCAAACTTTCAAAGGGACACTTTTGCTATCTCAGGGACCTTTTTCCATTTGGCAAGATTTAATAAAGAGTGATCACAGGCCTTATCAATTTTGCTTCCATATATGATAAGCATATGATGTTGGAAGGTAATGAGGTTTATCTTAGAGATATCTAGAGAAGTTTGGTCTTCCTTGATATGTAAATCAATAAGGTGAATAAAATTACGGGAAGGAAAAAAATTACCTTACTCGCATTAGAGCTCATATTCCCATTGAAGTATGATTCTTAAGGATAATAACAACCAGCATATATTGACCACTGTGGTTAAGGCACTGTGCTGAAAAACAAAAGGGCATTAGCTCAATGCTCCATGGTAGCCCCATATGATAGGTACTAGCATGGTTACCATTTTTATACTAGAAAACTGAGTGTTAGAATACATAAAAATTAATGAGTGGCAAAGTAGGAAAACAAATTTAAGCTGTAGGACTATAAATACTGTGCATGTCAGCTGCCTCAATGGGACTTAATCATATACTTCACATTAGAGTGCATATATAAATTATATTCAAGTATTTTATAATTCAGTTGATGCATTAATTTGGCTCAGCCTAACTTTCTGTTTGTGCCGTATACAGATGTTTAGCCAGAATGATTTTTATCAGGACTTAAGAGTCAAGAAATTCAATCCAGGTGTAGTAGATTGTTTGCAAAAAGACAGCAATCACATCTCTCCCCACCCCTTTGCCAGGTGATTTTGCGGTAATTTCCATCAAGAGGTAGAGTCCATTTGCATTCTTCTTGAATGGAAGCTGCCTTTGTGACGTGCTGTGGGCAATAAATGTAGAAGAATTGACATTAATAGACCTTGCACATTTCCACTCTCTCCTAGTCCTTTGCTGCTGCCCTGTGAACAACCTGGACTAACCTGCAGGATAAGACCTGTGTGGCCCAGTCACACTATAGTTCCAGCCAGGCATGTGCTCGAGGGCTGGACCAACCACTTCTTAGCAAGTTGCCAGCTGACCACACACACAAATGAGCAAACCCACCTGTGCTCAGTCAAGCTGACCCAGAACAAGAGAACAATACAATTAAAACATAGACTCGTGAGCAATATTAAATGGTGATTTGTTGCTTTAAACCATTAATTCTCTTAAGTGGCTTAGTATGCAACAATAAATAAGTGATGCACCAAGGAAACAACAACAAAAACACATATTTTATCCCATGTTGCCCATTTAGTTTTTTGCATCATTCATTCATTCATTCGTCATCTGATAAATGCCTACTCTGAGTCTGTATTTGAAATAAATTGAGCAAGAGACAATAATTTGGGGCTCTAAATGTTGTTTATCATAATGAAGGATCTGTTTACTTTAGAATCAGCTAGAGAGAGAGAGCAGGACAAAGTGGTACTGTTTTTAAACAAGGCACCTTTATCAGCTGGCCTTAAAAAACACTTGCTGACTTTATCAACTCTTGTTGGCTTCTCTGAGCAAAACACTTCTCACCAATTCAGTACCTGGGTTTCTTCACCTTTTTGTCCAGTTGTAATTTGGTTCATTTCCCTGCTTCCCTTGCACATTTTCCAGTGCCTATTTCTGTTCTCTGAGACTTAGATCAATACAGGTAACTTTTTTCCTACCTCTCTTCCATTTGACCTACTTTATTTCTGCCTAATTTCTTAATTCAGAATCTCCCTGTGACCCATTTTGTCACTATTCCAATGCCTCAGTTTACCCTTAGACAAAGTTCTAACATGATGAATGGCACCCACCCCTCGCCACCTGCCAGAATGCTTTCCATGTAGCAGCTTTGAGGCATAAAACACTAAAAATGATGATGGGAAAGAACTTGGCAGATATGAAAGAGCTATAAATATACATGCTCGCTCATAAATCAATACCAATAATAAATTGCATTCAAGTGCTATTTAATTCTTTGTGATCATCAATAAAGATATAAAAAGTTCATCCCCAACATCCTCTCTGTGGTTACCCTCTCAAGCACCTCCATGCAGCTGTCTGCACTATTAGTCATCATTCTGTTTACTGTCTCTCTGATGGTCTGCTTTAGTTTGATTCATCTCATTCAGGAAGCATTTTACTACAGAATATCATTTTGGAGGTGGTTTAGAGGAGACATTGCTTTTTTTCCTGCACCCAGTTAGAAAACTTGTACGTCAAAAAGTTGTGCTAGTGACGTTGAAACCCAGAGTGTCTTTCTGTTTTCTGATATAATTTTTTCTTGCCCTCACCTGGGAGCCCATGGTTAGTTCTGGTTGGAGTTTAGCATGAAGCAGCCCACCCACGGAAAGCCACCCTGCTTTCTCCCTTTCCCCTCCCATTCAGTGTCCCTTTTCTCCCCAATGCCATCGTCTTAGGCTCATAATTAGACTCTGCAACCTCCAGGCCCCCTCCACAAAGTGATGAGCTACTAAAAATACAGCCCTGCAGGAATACATTCAACTTCTATTTCTGTTATTTTTTTTTAACATCAGTTTCAGATGAACAAAGCAGTTAAACAAAGGGAGAGAGAAAGTGCTGTGATTGCGAAGACGGAACATCGGAACATCGTCACATACTTTGTTCATTTTAATTAACCAAAGTCATCGTTCAGCAAGAGCCCAAGGATACTGCAAAGAAAAATCTTTCACAGACCTCTCTTCTTTTGATATCTCCCATTGAAAACCTCTTCCAATGACCCTGAGCATAAATACCTGCATTGTCACCCTGAAAACCCTACATCTCTGTACAGCCCGTGAAACAGGCGCTGCTGCTTTTAAGGTATGGGGAAGGCTGGACATAATTGTACTGTTCTGCTAATGAGACCTACTTCCATCACTCCGCTGCCTGTCTCGTGGCATTTCAGATGAGCCTCTAAAAACTGGGTTACGGAAATGAGGATGGGGCAGGAGAAAGGGTGTGCAGAGGAACCCCACATACCTTGAGAGTTCTCAGTCTTTAGAAGTAGATACGCAAAGCCAGAACAAATATTTGAGGAGAAAAAACAAAAGTCTTGCTTGTGCAAAAATCTAAAATCTGAATTTTTCTACTCCTCACCCACATGCTTGATATTTAGCACCTACTGTTTTAAAATCTGTCTCATGACAATGCTCCATTTCTTTGATAACATTGGGTACTATTTATTTAATATGTATTATGTATCAGGTATGCTGCTAAAACATTTTAATAGCTTATTTAATTTGCATAACATAATTACAAGGGGGTGCTATTTCCCCCTGCTTCATAGATAAAAATACTTGGTTTACATTTGTTTAAGAACATAGTAAGAGTCAGACAAGAAGTACATGAGCCAGGATTTGAACCTAGGATGCCTTAGTTGAAAGCCTGAGATTTTAGCCACATGATGCTCATTTGCAGAATATGTGACATCAGTGTCAGTCTCTCATAATCCCAAGTCATGCATCCATTCATTTAATGAACATTTATATAACTCCTAATGCATGCAAGGTCCAATGCTAGGCAATGAGGATGCTTAGCAGGTGAGTCAGGCACCATCTTGTCTTTTCAGTTACTGACAGTGTGCAGTTGGAAACATATATTTATACAAAATATCTGGAGTATGGCAAAATATGCTAATAATCATTATGTTTATGATGCATAAAAGAGGGAGTTACAAGAGTAGAGAGATTGAAGTGATGTGGTCAGCAGGAATCAAAGATGCTTCTACAATATAACAGCCTGTGTCATTCTACTTTACCACTATAACCCTAGTAATTACCATAGTGCATGGTACATAGTGGGTGTTTAATAAAAATTGCTTTCGTGAATAAAGGGAGATACGAGGATGTACGTGAATGATTTAATGAATTAGTGAAAGAATATGTTTTTCAAGTATAAACCTTGAAGAAGCTTAGGTATTTTCCCAGGAGACGAGAGCCAGATGAAGCTTCCATAATTAAGGAAGTGAGAAACAATGTGACTGGTTTGGAAATAGGAAGTAATCAAAGAGTCTAAATGTCCTGCAAGGAAAATTGAATTACTAAACTGTAGAAAAATAATGGAAACCATTGAATATATTTACTCAGTGAAGATAAAGGATCAAACAGGCATTTTGGAAAGACCATTGTGGCATTACTGCATGAATTAAAGGAAGGGTTAAGAGATGACAGCAAGGAAACAAATCTATATACATAAAATTTTAGTTCAATTGCATTTCACTAAAATGGATTGATAAGAAATGAATGATAGAAAAACACTATTTTTTTTTTTTTTTTTTTTTGAGACAGAGTCTTGCTTTGTTGCCTGGGCTAGAGTGAGTGCCATGGCATCAGCCTAGCTCACAGCAACCTCAAACTCTTGGGCTTAAGCGATCCTCCTGCCTCAGCCTCCCAAGTAGCTGGGACTACGGCATGCGCCACCATGCCTGGCTAATTTTTTTTCTATATATATTTTAGTTGGCCAGATAATTTCTTTCTATTTTTAGTAGAGACGGGGTCTTGCTCTTGCTCAGGCTGGTCTCGAACTCCTGACCTCATGCGATCCACCTGCCTCGGCCTCCCAGAGTGCTAAGATTACAGGTGTGAGCCACCACGCCCAGCCAGAAAAACACTATTTTGAAGGGCATGTATTCTAATATCCAACCTACTCTTTTCTAATACTGAAATGTGTTTAGCATGCAACACGTAGAGTAATGGAAGTAGCTTGTGGTGTGGGTCAGTATTTCCATAAATGTAGCTCTGTGACCTTGATCATGTCAATTAGCCTCATTTTTTTTTTCTGATTTGTAAAATTGATGTATCAATTTCAACATGGCAACTCATGAGCATTGAAGGGCAGTAACATTTATGATAATATTTGATAAACCATGAAGTGATATTCTAGTTATTATCATTATAATTACTATAATTAGTATGAATGGCAGTGTGGGTAATAAAAGTCAGGGTACTACTAACATTACTGTTACCCCAGAGTTCTGTGTTAGCAGTCTGCTCTAAAGTGATAGTCATAGTGGCATAATCCTCAAGTATGAAAGAAATGAACTAACATTTTTTTAAACATTTTACTAAACAGTGTGAGCACATAGTAAGTGTTAAATAAATTATCTTTACTAAGGATATTAATATCTGAAACCACCTCTCTTTTTTGTTCAAGAATTCCTCAATCATCCATTTTTCCCTCACTTTGCCTCACTCCTGATTTCTACCTTGTCATTTTCCCACACAAATAACCAAAGATACAGGAACTCTTTTAAGCATCTTTTTCATGTTGAATAAATGCCAAGTTAGGGACCCAATTTAAAAGCACGTAAAATGTATATTTTTAAGTTGTGTGTGTCTATACACATACACATATATGATAAAGAAAGAAATAAGCTAACAGAAAATTTAGTGCTAAAAATTGTTAGCTGAGTCTCTCATCATATTTCATATATCTCTGATAATTTCTCCATCTGGAATGAAAGAATTTATTTCTGTCCACTCTCTGGCACAGCTTACTGAATTCTGCCTTGCATCTATTCACAAATTGATTAGGTTATATCAAACCACTGCAATTTATTTCTGCAGGCCTTTTTTTATTTATTTTTTACCTCTTAGTCCCCTGTGACACATAAAGATATATCAGCCCTCTCACATCCTTGCTGGCACTTGCTGTCTTCCTAGCTCTCTTTCAGTTGAAAGAATGATTGTATCTGTTCATAAGTCCATAAAACAGATATTTGATTTGATTTAGATGGAGACTCACTGAGCTAATTTCATTATGATTAACTATTTACAACGAGTTTTGTACTTTTTGTGGTTCTGAACCACTAATGTAATCCAGTTTGGCAGTGAACAAAGTCTCTGGCTACATCAGCAGGTCTTTTTGGTAGGAAGGAAGGTAAAGTTTACTCTGGGCAGAGATAGGTTCATTGGCACATCTGTGTGCCTGCTCTACACACCACAGTGCTAGGCACTGGGGATAGAAAATGAGAAAGTTTTGGCGTTTTTCATCAAAGAGCTCTCCACCCTAAAGAGAAGACAGATGATTGCAATGGAAGGTAATACATATTAATACAATAGTAACAGTATTAATAAGGTTTTACAGAGAAGGAATCCACTCTTTCATTTGCCAAATATTTCATGAATGGTAACTATATGTTAAAAAAGAAAAAAAGATTAGTTTTGTCCAAGTATGGGATCAGAAAGAGTCTTGAAAGGTTTTGAAGACACAGTTACACCTGATTGACATGTCAAAGGGTAAAGGGCACTTCACTAGTTGGGGCTAATGGAAGATAATTGGCAAATAGGGCTGCAGTTATTCCTTTCCCTCTATCCAGGCCTCTGTGATATTAGATGCCATGTGTCTTCTCAAGAAGAGGCAAAGTCTACTTCTTCCCTATGTATTCCCTCCCTCCATGGATCTGGAATGGCGACTTGTGATTTGCTTTGGCCAACAGCAGCAATGTTATGCCAGTTCTAAATTTCAACTGCAAGAGGATTTGCATGCTTCTATTCTTTCTTTGGAATCCAGCAACCACCACAGGAACAAGTGTAGCAGCTAGCTTGCTGGATGATAGAAGCTATGTGGCTCAGTCACTGATGTCACTCCAGACAAGAGCCAGCCAACTCCAGAAGCAGAGAGCCTCGCTGATGGGCTGCATCAGCGATCCCAGCCATGGCCAGAAGAGCCATCCTGGTTAGCTCATTCCAAATTTCTAACCTACGGAGTCATGATGTAAAGAAATGGGTATTGTTTCAAGCCATTAAATTGTGGAGTGGATTGTTACCCTGCCAAAGCTACATATTTACACATCACCTCTCAGAGAGTAGGAATAGTATATGCAAGAACACTGAGGCAGAAATCATCAAGAGAACTTAAAGGATATATAAGAGGTTTGATGTTCTCATTAGCACTGTTCTAGCTACATACAAGTTATAAAAACCCCATTGAAACCGCCTTGAGCCAAGAAAGGAAATTATTGGTTCTCATAGCAGAGAATTGCAAGGAGGTAGATCCAGCTTCGGACTTAGTTGGATCTAGGTGTTCAAATGAGGAAATCAAGCCCTACTCTTCTACAATCAATGCCATTTTCATCTTGTTAGCTTAATTATTACACAGGTTCTCATCTTAAAGTAAAAAGAGAATCACAGGGCAGGTCTGGGCTTCCATTTTCTCCCCAGTTAGTAATCTCCAGGATGACACACTCACCTTCAGTGCGTGTGTTGAACTTTGAAAAGGGCCCTGATTTGCTCTACTGTAGAAGAGGTGGGACCAAATTCACAAGGCCGCAGGGAAAAATAGTTTTCAAAATGAAAATCAGTATTCTATTACCAGAAGAAGAAGAAGAAGAAAAAAAAACGATTGGAAGAAAGGTTGTAGGGAATTAAAAACAACAGCCTTCCTCTACCAGTTATAGAATGCCCATTTCCAACTGCCTTATGTAATATATGAATCATAGACAAAAGTCTGTTTCACATATAATATAATAAATGAGATGCAGTTTTGACTTCAGGAAGAGTTTGATTCAGAGTTTCATAATGCCATTAGGGCTTTTTCACCATTTCTCTACATAGCGCTGAAGTTTTTTCTTCCTCTTTTGTCTTCAACCTGGCTTCTCTCATAATACCAAGGCTGGGTATTACGACATAATACATCCAGCTTCATTTTGGCATACTACAGAGAAAAAAGAGAAATAATCTGTTTTGTCTTCCAGTTTTGGAAGAAAAAATCATAAGATTTACTCTGCAATGGCCGGCTTAAGTCACATGCCTAACTGGAAAAGAAAACACTGTAGCCCAGAGAAACCACTGGGAACCACAAATGGAAATTAGGACTACGGGGGGAACAGAGAAATGGAAGCTGGCAAGGCACCTACAATGCTTCTTATTTCCATTGCAGTCAGAATTAGTGGGAAATAAAACACTGGAGAATGGTGATAGAAGATGAACCTCAGAGTAGACATGAAGGGTTTTGACATGCCTACTTACAAGTCTCTGGGTCAGTCTATACCTTCCTAGAACTTCTCTGGAACACCAGCACCAGATGATCCTCTGTCAGCATTCATTCATTTCTCCAGGCATTCATCCATTCGCCCACCCATCCATCATCCATGCAGCACATCTGTGGTGGGCACCTGCTACAGCCAATAGACTCAGACAAGTACTGATGGTACATGTGTATAAGGGTCTGCACATGTATAACGGGCTACCATCCCCTACATAGCTCACAGGCTAGTAGGGAGAAAAGCACTTAAGAAAATATTTGCAACATATTAACAAAAATGTCTCAGTAAAACTTGTTTTATTCAGTTGGTGTTTATATTCCTGGAAGGATGAAAGTCAACAGAATTGTGTAACATAAATCCTATAGCGGATGCACAAAAAAAGTCCAAAATGACATCTATGATTTATTAGTGGAGTCAAGATTTACTCTTGGACTGATTTGTATCATTTTATTGAATTTTCAAGAGACTTCATGCGGTTGACATTATTATCAACGTAACTTGGGAAGCCCAGGAAGGTAAAGTAACATGACTAAGCACTTAAAACAGAAATACAAAATAAACTTGATTCTGACTAAATTTAAAGCCTATATTTATAGTCACTACCTTATGTAACACATTGTATTGAGATTTCAGATGTTCTCAGATGTTCCAATTGTGCGTAGTCACTTTGAGCTTTAAAAACAAAGCATAAATAATTCAAATATCCTTTCCAGAGATTGTAGTGATCCTAATGGCTTCTCCAATATTTCCTGTGAATTTCCCAGAGTTATCTTTTTTCAAAACCCCTTTTGGCAGTCAGCTTTTGCTTTCACTGAAATAATTTAGGGAATATTTTCTCCTCCTGTACTATGATACTTTCTGTTCTATACTAGATCAACTTAGATGTTGAAGCTTTTTTTTTTTCCTTTTTTGATTTCCAAAAAGAGGAAAGAAATCCCCCAAAATTCAAGATGAGCTTTTATATGGGTAGATGACTTTTTTGAAGAATCAAATGATAAAAAGGGATTTCTGTTGTAACCGCTTGCACACACACACATACACACAACATAAAAATTAAATTCTTCTGTTTCTGAAAGTTCACTAGTTATTTCTACTTGTCAGTGTTTATCCTCCTAGCACACTTCTCAGTCTTCCTTCTTCCCATTTCCTCTCTGTCTCTCTCTCTTCTCTGTGTTCCATTTTTCCTTTTATCCCATAATTTTTGTCCAGAGGAGTTTAGCTATTGCTTTGTTTTTCTAGACTCCTTTAAAGCCACATCTTCAGGATGGCATCAACCACCCCAGGAAGCTTTTTGAGACATTTTCCTTAACAAAGACCATTTCCTCTCTAAAAGGATTTTTGAAGCTACTTTTAAGAAACATCATTGCATCTCAGTGATTATCTCCCTAAGGTACAGATTAAGTAGCATAGCACCTGACATATGGATGCAGGATGGGAAGTGGTACCCTGGTATATTGAGATATATTTTAGGGCTCGAATACAGATAATCAGTGGAATGAATGGGTCATGTCCCGTGAGCCCTGTAATGATTTATCCTCCATGTACTTCAATAGATTAGGTCTGTCTGGTATCTGGTAGTGATCTCTCTTGGGGCAGGGGGTAGGTGGGTGGGCAAAGTCTTTTTCTAATTAAGTCTGTACCTTTAGCACATAATGCAGAACTCAGTGCATTCTGTATGCTCAGTAACTTTTATCAGACCAAACTGAACTTAACCAAGTAGGGTAAAATCTGTAAAATCACATTGGAACTTAGATGATTTTTTGGTTGTTGTTGTTCCTTATGTTTTTAGTTTATTTCCTTATTCTCTTCTTCTAAATTAACTAGAGAATTTTTTTTTATTCCATCTTATCTGCATTATGTAAAAATAACCAAAAGAAAAGGCTTATGGCATCCCAGGGAACATAACAATGATGGTAGCGTCAGAATTAGAGTGAGATTACCATCAACTAAGCCCTTCTCTTTACCTATTGAGTCTTTCTAGTGCTGAAATGATGGTATTGAGCATAGTTCAAATATAAGAGACTTGTTCTTTTAAAGATGTTTGCATATTAATAATAATTATTATTATAATTATACCACAATCGGATACCACCTTACATATTAGGATGCCTATTATTTAAAATAAAGCAGAAATTTGCAAGTGTCGGCAAGGATGTAGAGAAATTGAAACCCTTTTACCTTTCTGATGGAAATATAAAATTGCATGGAACATGATAAAAAAGGATAAAAATGGATAGGGGTATCCCTCCTAGGGAAGGAGCAAAATGAAGGAAGTTAAAATTATTGAAACTTTGAAGCTTGGAGGAAGGGCCGCCCAGAGCTGGGATTCTGAGTAGGAACTACCACCAGGGAGTGGCTGATGTCTCTTAGTAGGTACATGAGGTTGCTTCTTAAGGTGTTGGAAAACTGAAAACTGGAATCACCTGCTACTACATAAACACACTGCTTCTGCCCTGGTGAATAAATGTTGCTGAATTACAGTGATAGAAACAAAAACACGATGGGATGGTTTGTTTCTTCTCTTGTACCTCTTGATTTGAAGCCTCCCTTTAGCACCTCCCTGCCAACCCCAGATGATAAAATAGATATTTTACACAATAAGAGAGAGGTAGGTTTGGCACTTAGAGATAATTTCTTAATGACTGATATGGTTAGGCTATTTCTCCTCATTTTACATATAACACTATACTTG
Source organism: Eulemur rufifrons (assembly GCF_041146395.1). Classification (NCBI taxonomy): domain Eukaryota; kingdom Metazoa; phylum Chordata; class Mammalia; order Primates; family Lemuridae; genus Eulemur; species Eulemur rufifrons. The sequence continues at coordinate 271,700,594 of NC_090989.1, forward strand.
TACAGACCACACAGTTTGGGGAAGAGCCAGTGTGTGAACTCAGCTCTTCCTCAATGGAAAGTATGTTTCTTTTTCCCCAATAGACTACCTGTTTTATTGGTTAATTTATTCGTTCATTTAATTATTAAAAAAAAATCAATTCTTGAAAGCCTTAGCAGTGTCAAGCATGGTGTTTACTGGTAAGGCAAAGACTAATAAAATATGCAGTCAAATAAGGATGCAGGGAGTAACCCGATGATCAGAGCCAATGGCAAGTGCTGTAACACAGATATACAACATGGTGTGGAGAACACTGGGGCCCTTTAACGAGGAGGGTCAGGGTAGATGCCCAAGAGCTGGTGATACTGGAGCTGTGGTCCTGGCTGTGTACTGTGGCAATTGAGGAAGAGTGGGCATTTCTTTAGCAGGGTTGGCAGCATGATGAAAGCACTTTGAAAGAGTCTGGTCCTGTACTCCTCAAAGATGAAGCCCATTAACTCGGCACAATGTAGACACCAATCTATGAAGCTTCTCTGTGAAGCTAAATGTTTCTCCGTTTGCCATGAGCCACAAACCCAAGAGATGCTGACCTTTCTACAGAAATGGACAAGGATTAGAGGTCGGGGATTTTGTTTAAGTAGGCCACCTTTGAAGTCTTTAAGTTTCAGGAGATAAAAAGAGGTCCTCGTAGGCCTTTCTTCCGGGCCCTGCCTTTGATTCCCAGACAAAGATACGAGGAATAAGATCATTGTGTCAGAACACAAATACTCATTTCTAGGAATTTCCAAAGAGCCTAATTTCTTCCTGCATTTTAAGGCAATGCAAGGGGACATAAGCTTTTTCTATCTTCTGTTTATTTATAGATTCGATTGACAGAAACTCACAGAATAATCTTTCTCTCTCCCCCTGCTATGATGTGTTAAAATGATTAATAAGTGCTGTTTACTTAGTGCTAACTATGCATGACTCTGGGGCAGAAGCTTTATACATATTAGCTCATTTAATTTTCACAACTCAGTAAAGGAAGAAAATAAGACTCAGAAAAGACAATTGACTTCACCAAAGTCACACAGCTAAAAAAGAAAACCCCAGATATAATACCAGAATACAGGCCTAAATAGTGGGATAGATTGTCTCTTACAGACACAAATTCTTTCTCTCCTACCCAATAATCCTTCTCCTCTTTATAATTGGAGAAGTTGGCCCAAGGTACATTGGAGTAGTTTGTCACCAGAATAATGCTATTTGAAAAATGAAAATGTTATTCGGACAAAAATATGTTTCCCATTAGTCTTTGCTTATGCTGGAAATTTCCACTACTTCAAGCAAATCAATCAACACATACTTCATGTCTACTGTGAATGGAACATTGTTCTTAGCATTTGATGCCAAAACATTAAACTCAGTCGCTATTATCACAAAGCTCACCATCTAATTTACAAGCTATTTTGATCTTCAGAGCAAACCAGAAGAATAGGTTCATGACTAGAATTCCAGACCTGCTATAGAAAATGATCTGTTCCTTAGACCAAAAGGAGGAAGCTTTGGTAAATAGAGCAAAGGGTCTTAAAAATTGTCTTTATTGGCTTATTTCTTTCCTCTCCCCAATTTGGGTTACAAAAGGATATTAGATTCAGGTGTAGCTTCCATTAAGAAGGTTTTGGACAGAGCATTAATTTGGGACCCATGGGAAAGACACATAAGGGCTGATTTGTGTGGTTTATCTGAGGACTTACGGGAAACAAAAAATGGTTCTTTGACATCTCTAAGGCACTCTATCTCACCAGAAAAGGGTGAAATATTTAAGGTAGAAATTTTGCTTAATCAACAGTAAAGAATAAGGACCCACTACAGTGTTCTCTGTGCCCCACACTAGGTGGAGGCATGCCAATGGGCACCAGTTATGGACAAGGCAAGGAAACCCTCGTGGTCTTTTTGATCTCTGTTTTCCATATGAGGAGTCTGAGACCCAAGGAAATTAAAAGACTATCCAAAGATCACAGTCAGCACAGGATGAAATCCCATGCCTTCCTGCTCCAAAAGCAGTGCTCCTTCCATCACTACATTGTAACACAAAGGACCATCTCTGTGAACTCCCTTGACACAGAAGGTACATTTATATAAACATTAAAAAGTGGTATCTGCAGAGTCCACACCAATCCGTCTTTTAAATCTTGCTGTTCATGGCATTGTTATGGGAACACGCTTCGCAAAGAGCTCTCTGTAGATGCTATTACCCTGCATGGCGGCTTTGGAAAGTGGGCTGAGGAAGCTGTGAGTTTGTGCAACAGCACATGTTAACATGAGTTATAATATGTCAGGGGCCCCGTGTTAACGATCAGAGAACCTATTCAGATCCTTTAAGGTTAATCAACTCAGCATTTGTGCCAGGTGTAATGTCTAATTAAAATGATGGACGGGCAGAGAATGCCTCCAGGCAGAGGGAGGAGATGGCACAAAGAGGGAGCACCCGTGCCATATTGGTTTGGAAAATCAATAAGAGGAGCTCATTTTATCCCAGTGTTATCTGTGCATTTGCCATTCAGTGGCTCATTTGAAAAAGTGCCAACTGGCTGATGAGTAGGCTCAGTGGTGCAGTGTTTCTCAGCACTTAGGATGCTTTGGTTGGAGGGAGCTCAGCAGTGCCTAGGATGTCTCTGGAGGGGACAAGAGAGTGAGAAGTATGGCCAAGGAGATCCAGGAAGCCATCCCGGGTTCCACTTTGAGTCACCAGATCTAAGAGTTGGGAGGAAGCTAGAGAAAAGAGCCAGCAGAGTACGAATGGGGAAATCTGAGTTTGAGCCTCACGTCTGTCACCCAATAGATTCTCAACATTTGAGAAGTATTTTCCGCCCTCAGTTTCATCACTTGCAAATGCACAAAGTTATAGCATTATTTGCACTGCTAACTACATAATGTCATTGTGATGGTTGGAAGAATTTTTGTATGTGAAAATATTATGTAATAATATCTAAATTTAAAAAATATATTTAAATAGGTACCTGTATCCATTTTTACAATTCTATATTTATATGTATTAAATCATTTAATAAGTACTTCTTACTATGTGCTAAGTGCTATTCTAAGCACTGAGAATGCAGCAAGGAACAAACAGACAATGTGACTGCTCCGAGGAACCTAAACACCTAGTGGGAGAGAAAGTATCTCATAGACACTTGATTTTGGCCTACTGAGACCATAAACAAGTAAAATTTCCTCATTCCACCATTTCTTAGGAAAACCAACTCCAGGGAAACCAAGTGGCAGGGAAGTTACATAGGAAATACGTAGAGGATCAAGGAGCTTGCAAGGGATAATTATTATAAACTGATTCTTTCAAGAAGTAAATGGATGATCTTATTTAAATCACCATTAATATATGAGTAAACAGATGTTGTTGGAAATGTGTGCCATGACACCATATATTGATAGTCAATTAACTCCCGGTGAGCTGCTTTGATCATCACTGGGCTAAATTAAAAATGACTCAAATTTAAAGGTAAACATAATGGCAGTTGAAAACCACGACTAATCTAAAATAGCACCAAAGACACAATTGTATGTCTTTCCAAAATTCTGGAGACTCCAGCTGTGGGGAGTACACACAGACATAGGAGATTTTCACCATTGCCAGCAGTCACAAGACACCAGAAACCTTCACAGAGCAATAGAATCAGCTCCTCAGTAAATTTTAGCTAGGTACTAAGTTCTAATTGATCAAGACCTAATGTCGGTGACCATCAGTGTCTTTAATCCATAAATAAACCTTAGAAAAAATATGAATATCTTCATCATTCACCTTGAAGGACTAAACAATGGAAAAGATAGGTGTGATTTTATTTTTAATTTCAGTTCATTACACACTGAAAGTGATTTTGTGGCCCATCAATGAGTTGTACACTATAATTTGAGAATTAATTATAATAGAATTATATGAGCTTTCCGGGCAATGATTCTCTAATCTCAACTTGATCACTTTGTTTTGTGAGACCATTAAATCGTGGGATTGGCTGAACCACTGCAAAAGAGCCATGGGGGCATGCAGCTTGTTGAATTTGTTTGTCCACAACTTATATTAATTCATACATTCATGGTGAAACCTTTATTAGATACTTACCAGTTTTTGATTGCTTTGCTATAAACTGTGGACAAAATAAAAATTATGGGAAAGATAAAAACAATTAATTAATTGAAGATGCTCTCAATTGGCACATGAGTTCCCACCAAACAAAACTACTTTAAGTAACACGTGGCAAACTGTTAGCTATTTGTCTCATAGTCTGTGATCAATAAAACCTGGACATCATGGCACAGGGGAAATGAGTTAGCATGGGGGGTTTGGGGTGCCGCACAGTCAAAAATCTGTGTATAACTTTTGACTCCTCCAAAACATAACTATCAGTAACCTACTGTTGACTGGAAGCCATACCAAAACAAACACAGGCAATTAACATATATTTTGTATGTTATCAGCATTACATACTATATTCTTACAATAAAGTAAGCTAGAGCAAAGAAAATGTTATTAAGAAAATCATAAAGAAGAGGAAATATATTTACTATACATTAAGTGGAAGTGAATCATTGTAAAGGTCTTCATCTTCCTCGTCTTCATGTTGAGCAGGCTGAAGAGAAAAAGGAGAGGTTGGTTTTGCTGTCTTGGAGGTGGAAACACAGAAGAAAATCCATGTGTAAGAGGACTCGTGTAGTTCAAACCTGCGTTGTTCAAGGGTCAACTGTGTGTACAAATGAGTGGTCCTAAAAATAAATCACTTACAGAGCCTTAGTCAATCTGGGCTGTTATAACAAAATGTCATAACCTGGGTAGCTTGTAAATAGCAGACATTTATTTCTTACAGTTCTGGTGGCCGGGAAGTCTAAGGTCAAGGCAGCAGTACATTCAGCGTCGGCTGAGAGCTCACTTCCTGGTTCACAGAGAGTACTTTTTTGCTGCGTCCCCACATGGTGGAAGGAGCATGAATTTTCAGGGATTATGCTATGTTTTGAATGATTTTGCTCCCCTACAATTTGTAGATTGGAATCCTAACCCCCCGCGGTGATAGTATTAGGATGTGGGACTTTTGGGGAGTGATTAGGTCTTGAGGGTGGGGCTTCATGAATGAGATTAGTAACTTTGTAAAAGAGGCCTGAAAATTCATGGGACCCAGACTCAAAACACTAGGGTAAGATTCCAGTCCTCTCTACCTCAAGTTAAATTTTAACCAGAATTCCATGACTCTAGGCTCATTCTAAGAAAGCATGTTGTTAATCTTAAATAGAAGGGAATAAAGGAGAAGTCTAGAGAAAATGGTATGAACACAGGTCAGAATTTATATTCTTGTAAAGAATAGATAAAACTACACAACAAGAGATAATAGTTCATTTTGAAAAATTAAAGAAAATGTGTTTTTGTTGTTGGTGTCATGGGTTTCAATAGGAAACAAAGAAAGACCCAGTGTGATCATGCATCAGAGGAGTGATCAGTATGCAATTGAAGGGAAAAAGAAAGGAAGAATGTATAATTCACTGCCTCCTTCTGTACCTTGCACCTTGCTGAGTTTGAATGTTTGTTTGTTTTTAACATGTATGGAAGAACTAGTGCAGATGATTCTGGTAAACGTGGCAAAATTTAACCAATTGAGTACTAAAATACTAAAATTCTAGACATATTTATTGAGCAGTATCTATTATGAGGTGGGAGATCATAATGTTAATTACTACTGTTGAAAAACTCAGTTAAAAGTTGACTACTAAGAACTTCTTGAACACCTAATTATATGCCTTGCTCTGCCTTTGATGCTACAAACTTTATCCAGAAAAGTATATTTTCTGATTGTGTTTTAAGCAGTGAAAGATATAAAAGTAAATAAAGGAGGAGGATAAAAGAGAGGAGATTGAGACAACCACTACCACCATTATTGTAACAAATAAAAACACTAAGACTGAGCAATGTCCTTTAATAAGTGCCTGCTATGTGCCAAGCATCAGACAAATACTTTGCTAACTCTATCCCAATCGATACTCAACACACCTTTTGTGTCCTCCACTTTGTAGATGAGGATTTACACTGCACCATGTGTCCAGTACATTCTCTATGGCACTGACCACCACAGTGTTTGGAATTGGAAATTGGAAGTTGGAAGTTGGAAGTTGGAAGGCTGGATGGCAGCCCTAATTTGTTGAGCTCTGAACTTCCTGTGAGAAGTAAATGAATAACTCACTTAAGCTACTGTATTTTGAAATGTCTTTGTTTCTGTATTATCTGAAATAACACAGTGCTTGTTAGGATTATGATTCCCAGACCTGATTCTATAATCATTTGAGTGGTGTCCATTTTTCTTAAGTGATTCATATTAATTTTACAATAGAATTCTCTTGGTTTCTTAAATAAATACATGCCACCTCTTACTTTAGGAAAAAGGAAGTGTTGGTGATACACATAGATTAAATGTGTCCTATGATGTAGTAACAAGACCTCTTGAACTTTCTGAGTAATGGATCTGGAAATCACTTGAAAAAAGATAAACTAAGACCCAAATCTGTGCTGTTTTTGGTACTCATGTTTCTAACTTTACACAAATGATGTAAAAGAAAGAAACAGTTTTGCTTCCTTGGCTTCAAATAAACTTAATTGTTATTCTATCATATCACCCATAGACTGTGTGATTGAGAGTCATTATAACACTACTTTGAGACTCTCATAACTCAATCATTTTTAACTGGTACATAATACTTTACATATTTATGAGGTACATGTGATATTTTGTTACATGAATAGAATGTGTAGTGGTCAAGTCAGGGTATTTGAGGTGTCCACCACTTTGAGAATTTATCATTACCATATGTTGGCAACAATTCAAGTCCTCTTTTCTAGCTACTTGGAAATATACAGTACATTGGTGTTAACTATAGTCACTCTACTCTGCTGTCAAACGACATAACTCATATCCTTTATCTAACTGTATTGTAGTTAGATAAAAGATATAGCTTGTATACCTTTTATCTGAATTGTCTGTATCCCTTCACCTACCTCTCTTCATCCCTCCTAACACTCACCCACATTTCCCAGCCTTTAGTGTCTATCATTCTATGCTCTACCTTTATAAGATCAGCTTTTTTTAGCCCCCACACAGGAGTGAGAACATGTGACATTTGTTTTTCTGAACCTGAGTTATTTCATTTAACATAATGACCTTCAGTTCCATCCATGTTGCTGTAAATGGCATGATTTCATTCTTTTTTATGACTGAATAATATTCCATTGTGTGTATATACCACATTCTCTATATCCATTTGCCCACTGATGGACACTTAGTTTGATTCAGTATCTTTGATATTGTGAATAGTGCTGTGATAAACATATAAGTGAAGGTATCTTTTTGATATACTGATTTATTTTCCTTTGGATAGATACCCAGTAGTAGGATTGCTGGATTGCATGGTTCTACTTTTAGTTTTTTGAGAAATCTCCATACTGTCTTCCACAGTGGTTGTACTAATTTACATTCCAGCCAACAATGTATATGCTTTCCCTTTGCTTCACATCCTTGCAAGCATCTGTTATTTTTTGGCTTTTTAATATTAATAATAGACATTCTAATTGGGGTAAGATAACATCTCATTGTGTTTTATTTTAAAGTAGAATAAATGATAGCTGACCTGGTGTGTCACCTAGTGTCTGAAAGAATGAAATGAAGCAAAGGCTATATGAAATGCCTGTGTTATCTGGGAAAATTTCTGAGCTTTTGAGCCTGATTTTGTTCAGCGTCTTGGGAGAGTCCAAGAAAAAAATTAAAAAAACGATAAGGTACAATCACTGTCTTCAATGTCTTATCAGACAATATCAATAATAACAACAATAAATCGGAATCTGTATCAACTTGCGAATTTTGAAAGTGAAGAGAAAGTAATGATTAGCACTAACAGGTCTATCTGAGATGACTTTGGATAAAATACATCATTTTGATTGGCTAAGGCTGAAGACTGAGAAGGAGCCCAATATACATTTGAGTCATTCATGGCTAGAGGAGGCATAAAAGCAAGACTTAAAGAGTGTGAAGCCTCACAGAATTAACAAAGCCTCCCCTTTGCTTGTGAAGATTTGATTATGATACATGACATGATGATTGCATCACTGGGAAAGTGCATGACATCTTACACATTTGAGACTAGATTGAAATTTATGAGGTACCACTTTTTTGCTGTGGGTTCTTTTCCTGAGACCTGGTAATAAGGATATTGTGTTTAGATGGTGTCACGGTGGGGATAGCTATACTCTTGTCTCTGTGCTTTCAAAATTGGAGACAATGGCATGATTTCTGATTGTGCTGCACTTGAAGCGAGAGTCAGGGGCAATGAATAGAGAAGTGACATTCTTCTTTTTAATTGTATATTTCTTTTTGTTAATGCTTCAAAGCAAATGACATGAGAAACCCTCTGTAATGGTGATGAGAAGGTTTTTCCATTTGCTCATGATGACCACACGCATCTGTAGCAGGGCCGTTCTTTATTTATGCTCAACCGGGTTTCTGCAAATAGAGAAATCGGCTAATTATCTACAAATTTTCATTCTTTATCTCCATAGAATTTTAATGAACAGGAATTGCCATTTACTCATTTATATTTGTGAAGAGGGAACAATCTCTCCCTTTGGTGATTTCTCTCCCTTTGTAGTTCTCAGACCTGCTGGCATTAAAATAAATAATATTCGTGCTCGTCCTTTTCCTGTTACTAACCAATCCTCTCTATGGCCTTCCTAACCACAATTTTCTGAATCAAACTTCTTGCCCTGACATATGAGGATGAAGTAGAAATATTTTGAAAATCGTCCTTGTTATGTTGTCTGGATAGACCTGCTTCTCTGTGAAGATACGGCTTGGATTTAATTTGGTTGTACTCCACACAAAGCAATCAAGTCAAATCAACAAATACCAATTGAGGACAACTATTACAAGGCAATAAGACTGACAAAATGCCCCTTTACTGATTTCTGGCCTGAAATCTACAGACCCTAGAAGTATTTGGCACAGGGGTGCAACTTCTGTGCTGCTAAATGATCATCATCATTACCAGTAACAAGGGTTTATTATTGCACCAAAATGTCTCTAGAATCTGTCTCCTTCATCATTCCAACTGTCACGATGCTGATTCAAGCCCTCATTGTGTCTCTCTCAGCAAATATAATTCCTTTTATCTGGTCTCCTTGCCCCCTAGATCTGCTCCAATCCACCCTCTCTATGGTAGCTGAATATTTTAAAGTATAGATCATAGTTTGCCCCCTTCCCAGTCAAAAATAGTTCAGTGATGTCCTTCATCAACTACAAACTAAAGTAATATACAGCTCCCATTTAAAGAGTAAACAATATTGTTGTGGACCACCCATGAAGGTTTCAATTACTTCCATTATAACATTACTCAAACATAAGTTGAGGCATATACTTCTTAAAATAATGCTTGTGCATCTCTGCTACCAAATCAAATTTATTAATGAGACACAAACAACAGAGTGAAACCAAAAAGAAAAACAAATGCCTATACTATAATTGTTGCTTCTGAAAGTACACTATCAATACGTTGCTTATAGCAGTAGAAGCATGTGTTTGCGTGATACATTCTACTTTATTTTTTAGATTTTGAAATAAAAGATTGCGTCATTATAATAACTGTTATATTTTTGACTCTAATATTGTTTTTAATGTCTAATTACTTAGATGAACTAAGTAAATATCATAGAATCCAAGTAACAGATATGTAGAATGAAGAAGTCTAGAGATCTAATGTACAACATGAGAATTATGGTTAATAAAATTGTGCTGTATATGGGGTTCGTGATAAACAAGTAGATTTTAGCTGCTCTTGCCACAAAAACAAACCAAAAAAAAATGGGTAACTATGTGAGATGATGGATATTTTCATTTGCTTCACTATAGTAACCTTTTTACTAGCTATATGTGTCATATTACATCATGTTGGATGCCTTAATTAGACACAGTCAAATTTATTTAAAAAAAGAATCACCACAAAATTTTAAAAAATCATGCTTAAGGAAAAATAAATCCTTTATTGTATATTTACCATCTGCTATGATCTGAATGTTTGTGTCCTCTCCAAATTCATATGTTGAACTCTAGCCCCCATTGTGACAGGTGGCAGGGCCTTTGGGAGGTGACTACGTTATGAGGGAGAAACTTGCATGAACAGGATTAGTGTCCTTATAAAGAGACCTGAGGGGGCTTTGCTGCACCTTCCACCACGTGTGGACACTATGAGAAAACACCTTCTAGTTCACAGGCCTTTGGCAGACACTGCGTGTGCTGGTGCCTTGATCTTGAACTTTCAAGCCTCTAGAACTGTGAGAAATAAATTTCTGTTGTTTACAAGCAGTCCACTATAGATACTAAAATGGAGATTCAAAAAGGTTTAGATGTTGCTGAGAATTATCCAGGGGGTCTCATGAAATGTGGGATTATTTTCTTAATCTAGTGGCTTTCAAACTATTTGAAGACTTGAAACACTCTATAAAAGTTAAATCTCATTAATGACCAATGCCCCTATCCTACATAGGTCAACTTCCATTACCACTTGATATATTTTTTTATAGCACTTACCAGAAATATAATTAAATGATGGCTAGTGCATTCACTGACTCCCTACTAAAAAGAAGCTCCAAGAGGAAAGGGCCTACAATTCTGCCTTGGTCAAAACTCCATCTCTAGCACCCTACAGAGTGGCTGAGATACAGTGGACACTCAATAAATATTGCATGAATCCTAAAGCAGGTTTGGTCTGGTTGAGACTGGAGTGAGAGACTTCTAGCCAGCCACCCCATTGTCCTTCCTCAGTGGCTCCTGGAGTGGCTTAGCAATGTCAAATGTTAAACAGAGTATATTTTGGAAAAAAATAAAAGCCTGTGAAAAGTGCGGTTTTCTCATTCTTCACTGGCAAAGTGGAGATGATAATGAGCAACGGACAAGGTTTTAGTAAGGATGAACTAAGATAATGTATGTCAACACAGGTTTTAAGTTTTAAAAACTGCTCACCAATACTTGCCATATATAGAAATGCAAAGGCTTAAGAACAATTATTCTTAAATAAATGCTCTCTTCTATGCTGCCTTTGTTTAAACAAATGCTATAATTAAATGAGAGGCCATATAACCAGGACTTTAAAATCTCTAGGTCCTGTGTTAGACAGACCCGAGTCTAAAATCTATCTTCAATACTTCCTGTGTATGTTCTTATAAAAGTGATGCAACTCCTTTAAGCAGTGATTTATTTATATACAAAATGTGAGTATTAGCAGAATCTGCCTCCTGGAGTTGTCATGAAGATAAAATCACACAATTCCTAGCCTGCAGTTATAAGAAGTCCGCATAAAGTTTTGAGGGAGTTGCATTGCTATTACTACCAGGCCCTGGAAGTGCCCGATCTATGCTTTTTTACTATAATTCCGTCTCTGTATTTGCTAGCCATGAGCCAGATATTAGTGGATATAAACTCCATGAAGACAGAGGACTTTGTTTCGTTTTCTGCTCTGGTTTCAACAACTTACCTAATGCCTAGAACAGAATAGGAATTTAATAAATATTCATAGAATGAATGAATGCTAGAAGAAAAAAAAAACAGAATGGTCATTACCTACCACTTTATTAATAGCTAGCTGGACAAGTAGACTAGCATCTCCTTCCCCTCCTCCCACTAAAGCAGGGTGCAAAGCACTTAAGATCTCAGAATGGATCCAGGTTACATAGATTTTTCAATTATGGATCCACTACTTACTGGATATATGATGTTGGGCAAATTAAATGATCTCTCTGACCTCTGTTTCCACATGTGTAAGGTGAGAACAATACTGATATTTTCATCATAGGATTTTTAGTGAGGGTTAGATAAATTATTACATGTAAAATGCTTAGAGAAGTCTCTAGCACATAGAATGTGCTATATGTATTAAATATTACTATTAATATTTTATCATTTTGTTTAGTGATATGTAGATTACAAAACACTTCTAAGATAAGTATTCCTAAATTTGTCTGTTTATTGATTACATATATCATGTCATTTGATCCTCACCAGAAATCAAACATGGGAGGTACTTTTCCCATTATATAGTTGGGGGAACTAAAGCTCACAGATATAATTAACTTGCCAAGATCACACATAATTAGTAAGTAGCAGAAATGGATATTAAGCTTGATCTGAGTAACATTAAACTTCACTCCAATGTCCCATCAAAGAGTCTGAAAGATGGTCAATAGTTACAAGTCACTCAGGAGGACTTTTTCACACCATATTAATGATTCTCCACTGTGATGAGACAAAAGAAGCGCTTCTTAGTGATCCTATATGTTTCCCTAATTTTTTTCCCTTTATCACAGTCCATGACTCATAGTAAACTCTCAATTGACAGATATATAAAGAAAATACCACTAATGTCTACCACACTTTGGATACCTATGACATTCCAGGATCCTGCTCAGCACTTTACTATCTTTCTTTTGTCAATTTCACACACTGATTCTGCAAGATGGACACAATTATTAACATCTTAATAGGGAAAAATTCATAAGTTAAATATTTTTCGCCAGGCATCCTCAGCTGATATGTAGCAGAACTGGGATTTAAACATGTCTAATGACCTTAAAAGTTGACTTCATATGTTACTCTGAAGAAATGGCCAAGTGATATAAAGCTTGCTATTGAAACTATAGTCCACTTCATCAAAGACTCCAGAGAAAATGTAACACTTAATATAGCAGGTCAATGATCAAATTGGGTTCTTTCTCCGCCCACTGTCTCTCTCTCTTTTTTTCTCTCTCTCTTTCCTGACTTCAGCTTGCCATGGACAAAATGGAAATAATTAAGTGTCAATAACTAAAGTTTATTCCTGGCAAACAGCTGATGAGTATTTTCAGAGGCTCCTGTTTTTTGACCTTTAGGTGCCCTAGACAATGATGGAATCTTGTTGAAAGCTCTTTAAGCTGAAATTAATTTATGCTCGACAGTGATTAAAAGAGAAAGTGAGAAGGGGATGGAAATTAACAAATCCATCTTTATTGCTGAGATCCCATTATGATTACAAGGAGAGGGAAAAATCAACGTGGCGGGTGCCAGCTGCAATCTGGTGAGGAGTTTAAACAGCCCTTCCCGCTTGGGAAATGTCCTTGGGTGGACAGATTTATCTGTCACTGAGGCTCACAGAGAGAGGGGTTTATTTATCAGGGACTAGAATGCTGAGGTCCTTGACTTGCTTTTGGAATAAGAGGCTGGTGGCCAGAGAGCTAGCTGCCAAGAGGGACAGGCCAGGAAACTTGATAGATAAAGCCTCTTGAAAAGCAAATTCTTCTGGTGCTTCCAGAAACAGAGATGGCTGAATGGCCGTGCCCTGGGTTCTTGCTGGGCCACTCTCTTTCTCTTTGCTACATGTCTTTACGTACCAATGCACTTGTACCAGCAACTCATCCTGAGCTTCTTGGGAAAGCTCTGTGGCCAGGGACCTTGGTTCAGACCTTTGTGGGCCCACAATGCTCCCTGGACCATACATTGTATGTGTAGGAGGCTAAGCAAACATTGAAGAAGAGATGACAACCATTTCTCCATTAATTCTTCAAAAATAATACGTGCCATGCTCAGTCGCAGGCAATGAAGATAAAGATGTTAAACAACACAATGCTTTTGTCCTCCTAGAACCAATCAGAAATAGTGAGGCTCATTACCCTGTAAAATTGAAATCGGAATTTTTAAAAAGACAATTCTAGACTTGTACTATTTCAAGAGAACTAACATGTGCTGAGAACTCTCTATGTGCCCAAAATTTGACATGTGATGACTCAATATTGGAAACAATGAAAGTCAGTATTCTTTTTCTGGTTTTACAGAGAAGTGTATGCAGGCTCAGAGAGGTAAAGTGACCTCCTCCAGGGCACAGAGCTAGAACAGCTGGAGTCAGAGAGCCTACACCCAGACTGTTTATACACCAAGGGCTAGTTCTTCTCCTCTGTCCTCACCACATTACAGACATGAGGGTGAAATGAGAGCATGAGTCTAAGAAGGGCCTTACTATATAGGTTATGACTCAACCTCCTACTGGCTTTGTGACCATAGGAACAAATATTGTGTCTTACAGTGTATTGATTTTCTCATCTGCAGGAAAAAGGATAAGATTCCCTATTTTTTCTGTTTCACGGGTTAATATGAGACTCAGAGGAGACAATGTATGCAAATGTAAGTTATTATCATTAAATAGTCCAGTCTCTACTAATTCATGAACCTTCTTCATAATCAGTCTTAATGTATCTTATAATCGTTTATATTTTAAATGAATGAAACTGACAATGTTGTATCACCTCATGTAAAAATGTAAGTCAGAAGACAGATATAGTCAGCTGTGATTCTTCCAATTTATTTTAATCATCACTGGACATATTGCAAAAGGAAAAATTGCTTTACTTCAAAGCAGGCAAAACCATAGTGAGTTAATTATTTGAAAATATTCATGATACAGGTAATAGTAATAAAATAATATTTTATTTGATTCTTACTATAATCTCATGGAAATTAGTATTGATAAAAGGAAGAAACTGACAGTTTGCTTGATCCCTGAGGAAGAAGTTGTATTACTATGACCATGTACGAAGTTGTAATTGTTGCCCTAGGAGGAAACTTTAGAGGACCAGGGTTGGGATGATGGAGTTCACCAACTTACCCAATGTCTTTGGGGAAGTCATTTTACTTCTCTAGATATCAACTTTCCTTTTTTTTTTTTTTTTTTTTGACAAAGGGGTCATAGTAATATATAAATGTCTCTGTCTTAAGTTTGTAATTACTTGATGAAATATTGATTTTTCAAAATTATAAAGATACATTAAGCATTGCTTAATTGATAAGAGTTTACCTTTAAATCTGGGTCTCTCTGAGATGAAGATTTCAGGCATAACTCAAACGTGATGATGTCTTATGCAAGGGCCTGGAAGCAATGGGCCTCCTCTACCTGCAATAAAGTCCTGTCCTGAAAGGTCTGAGGAAGCTAAATGCAGGAATAAAGGCAGATGGTAAACAATTACTGTAATAATAGCAGTACAAGCACCCAATACCTCGAGATGAAATGGATTTGGAACAGGTGGCAAAAAATTGAAGCATGAGAAGTAGTTTCTACTCCCCACCTGTTCACTTTCTTTCAAAATACAAATCTTGGAATTGGAATTGTGATTCTTGGGAATTCTTACCAAGAATTAGAGAAGGAAAGAGAGAGAGAGACAAGAAAGCTTGGTCATTTGACCCAGAAGCCAAGCTCTTCTAAGGCCGTGTTAGTGTAGGAAGCAAAATCTGCAAGGGAAAAGTCAATTCACGTGGACTTGAAATGCACAGTGACCATTCATACTAGCAGTCATAGTCCAAACAAGGTTTTGAACTCTGAATCAGATTAGCAACTCTTTCCACCTTAAAGAGAAGTTGGTGACTTAAGATAAAAGTGCTCACAGAGTAAAACATCATAGCTTAGGGAGAAAGAACGAAACATTACTTCTCTTTGGGGTTATGATTATTTTTGTACCTTGTCAAACATTTTTAGTGGGTCCACGTTGACAAGGGCAAGATTTCCCTTGCTGTATTCCATAAAGCATGAGTTTCTCAAGATATCATAGATGTTATTAGAGAAGGATTCTATGGGGAAAACATGTTTGAAAAATGCTGAGTTAAATAGCTTACCAAGTTTCTTTATTGCATGACCTCTCAGAACCTTTGATATACTCTTATAAATTATGACTTTCTAAGAGGGGTGTAATATGCAGAATATTCAGACATATTTAACAAACAAGCCATTTAGAATGGTGCGTTTCCGTGGACAAATGTTGTGGCAAATACACTTTGGAAAACGCCAGTCTAGGAGATAAAATCCCAAGTTAGGTGGACTTTCTTCACTGGCATCACCGATATCTCAAGGCTGATTTCTCACTCATGAAAGTTCTTGGTTAGCTGAATCCACCGGGCACTTCTTCCACATCCCACTAGTGAGAACTCAGTCACATTATCCCCCAACAAAGGCGTTGGGAAATGAGGTCTTTCTCCTTGTCCAGGGGTAAAATGAAACATACTCACTGCTGTCTCATCCATACTAGTCACTTGGAGGCTTTCTACCCTCTGTGCCCAAAATTACCTGACATGGTCCACTTCATAATATTTTATGTTCTGTCCATCTCATTATGTTCTCGCATTTTGTTTTTGTTAATTTTGCACAATTTTTCCTTCTTCCTTAATACATCCCTTTTGTTTTCTCTGTGTGTCTGAGAGGAAACCCCATCCACCCTAAAATGTTCCATTAGAAAGTCTCTTCTACCATGGTACCCTATCTGCTTACCTTACCATATTTGTTCCAGCAAGAAGTCTTCTCTCCTGCCTATATGACTTTTTTTTTTTTATCTCTGTCATATGACAGGTACTGATTGGAGACAACTTGCTTAATATAAAATTTTGGGAAGAGTGTGGCATGATGTAGAATAACAGGGTTTTGGGAGCAGGGTCTTGGGTCTGAGTTTAAATCCTGGCTTTATCACTTACTTGCTATACTACCTCGGGCAGGCAACATTACCATTCTGCAGTGCTTCTTCACTTGAAAATTAAGGATTTAAAATCTTTCTGAATCAGGAAGGTTTAAATGACATAATGCACACAGGCCCTAAATACGGAGTGGCTTCCCCATAGGAAGCCATCTATGAATGTTTGCTGCTATCACTGTTTTCACTTTTGTTGTTCTTTGGAGCTAGACAAACAGCTTATAGTCCTGACCCTGCCACTTATTAGAGTCTGACTTGGGGAAAATTACTGTATACTTCCGAGTCTTAGCTTCTTCATTTGTAAAAATGGGTATAAATTTTCCTTCCCGAGTAAATAGCAAGAAAAATGCCTATCACAACATAGCACAATATCTGACACATAGCAGAGGCACAAGTAATTAACGAATTTATCCCCAACCACTCCTCATAATATAAGACATAAAAACATCTATTCACTTAATGATTCTATCTAGGAGGGAAAAGAAGACAGCCTCCTCCATACAGTTTGCTTTTGTGCCTGAGGACCTGGAGCCAGGCAGTTCTTCATTAATTTCCCTCTTAGTCTTCAAAACTATAAACTAAACCCAGTTCTTCTTTTCTGGTGTGAACTTGGTCACCTTCCTTCTTATACTGCCTAAGCTCTTAGGCACTTGAAGACTGTTAAATCGACCCCTCATCTTTCTCTTCTCCAGGCTGAATTCCTTTAATCTCTCATCCCAAGTTCCATTCCCGGCCCTTTAATCATTTCCTGTTGCACTGCCCTTCCATTTTTGAACAGTGGAGAGGCACAGGAGGACACAAAAAGCCCTACAGTAATATGTGGAAATAGCACAAACTTACACTACAGACTAACCAGTAAAGGACGGTGCGCACATCCACGATCAGTTAGAAATAATCAACTCTGAGACATTTCTCTTCACTCCCTACTACCAGTCCAACTCCTACTATTATCTCCAGAACCAATACCAGGTGGCATTTTACAGGTATCTCTTCCTCTATGTGTAAAATAAAAACCTAGCTATTTATGTCTGGATGTTATGCTCATTCAAAGCAACATTAAATACTTACTATGTGTCAATTGTTCTATAGACAGAGTATTTTGGATGAAGTCCTGTTGCTGTGAATACAAAAAAAGCAGTAAACAAATCACGTATAGCCATATAATGGCTATATATTGGCATTAAAGAAAACAACCATGTATGGGAAAAAACAAACAGCCTTTGCTGTAACATAGAACATGGGTCTCCCACTTATTACTAATAGCTGTGGGTATTGCATGAGTGACTCCTTTCTTTAAGCCTCAGTTTTTAATATTTGAGGAACTGGATATTGCCAACAAAACTTCAGGGCTTTCCCTAGAAATTAAATTAACAAATACACACAAAAAACTCTAGTTCTGTGTCTGACACTTAGCACTCAAAAAAATCACTTTAGTTTTCTGTGTTTGTTTTGCAAGCACAAAGAAGAAATAGCAAGCAAAGAGATCCTAGCGACAGTAAACCCTTTCCAAATAGATCGCTCAAGTTTGAGATTGTTAATAAACACTGATTTGTAACATTTCTTCTTCTTTTATTTTAAGAATGAATTTTTATTAGTGTAGGGGCACATTGCACAGGTCCCAAACTGTAACCAAACACCCCTCTTTCTAATGTCCTCTTCTTTTCTGCCTTTGTTCTATGCAAACCTCCCCTTCCCATTGTTCGCAATCACCTTTCTTCCCTCACCTACTCTCGTTCCCTCATTTTCTCTGTCTAAGCTATCTCTACCACCATGCTCCATGTTCCTTCATTTCCTTTCTCATCCTAGGAATCAGTTCTTCTCTTTCCATAACCAAGAATGATCTTGACAGAAGGAAGCAAACGTGGTTAGACTTGATGATGGTATAGTGCTGTGGTCAGGGACGTGGGTTTTGGAGTCAGAAAGCTCTGGGTTTCAATCTCATTTATTAGCTCATGACTTTGGTAAAGTGGCTTAACCATTTTTAAAAAAAAAATGATATGTGATAATTGTACATATTTATGGGGAACATGTGCTATTTTGAAAGATTCATACAATGTATAATGATCAAATCAGGGTAAATGGAATATGCATCACCTTCAATGTTTATCATTTCTTTGAGTTGGGAACATTCAAAATCTTCTTTTCTAGCTATTTTGAAATATATAATAAATGATTGTTAATTGTAGTCCTTCTACTTTGCAATTGGGCACTAGAATTTATCCTTCTGCCTGTCTGTGTTTTTGTACACATTAACCAATCTCTCTTCATTCTCCTCTCCTCTCAACCTTTACTAACCTCTACTGCAGACGTGGCCACCACTTTGCTTCTACCCCCACGAGATCAAACTTTTTCAGCTCCCACATCTAAGTGAGAACACATGATATTTCTCTTTCTGTGCCTGGCTCATTTCACTTAACGTAATGTCCTTCAGGGACATCTATATTGCTACCAGTGACAAGATTTTATTCATTTTTATGGCTGAATAAAATTCCTTTGTGTATATAAATCACATTTTGTTTATTCATTCATCCATTGATGGACACTTAGGATGATTCCATATCTTGGCTATTGTGAATAGTGCTATAATAAACATAGGAGTGAAGATAATTCTTTGACATACTGATTTTCCTTTTTTTGGATATATACCCAGGAGTGGAATTGCTGGATCATATGGTATTATCACTATTTTTAGTTTGTTGAGGAACCTTCATACTATTTTCCATAATGACTGTACTATTAGTAACTTGCATTCCCACCAACAGTGTACAAAAGTTCCTTTTTCTCCACATTCCTGACATCAATAGATATTTTTTGTCTGGGGTGAAGTGATATCTCTTATTTCCCTGATGATTAGTGATGTTGAGGATTTTTTCATATGCCTATTGGCCATTTGTATATCTTCTTTTTAAAAATGTCTATTCAGATATCTTGGTCATTTTTAATAAGATTTTTTGTTTGTTTGTTTTTACTGTTGAATTGTTTTGCGTTCCTTATATATTCTGGTTATTAATCCCTTGGATGGATAGTTTGCAAATATTTTCTCCCATTCTGCGTTTGTCTCTTCACTCTGCTAATTGTTTCCTTTGCCGTCAGGAGCTCTTTAGCTTAATATAATCCAATTTGTCTATTTTTTCTTTGGTTGCCTATACTTTTGAGGTCCTACCCAAAAAATCTATTCCCAGACCAATGTCCTAAACAATTTCCCCAATAGTTTCTTCTAGTAGTTTCATAGTTTCAGGTCTTACATTTAAGTCTTTAATCCATTTTGATTTGATTTTTGTATATGATGAGAGCCAGGAGTCTAGTTTCATTCTGCATATGGATATTCAGTTTCCCCAGCACCATTTATTGAAGAGACTGCCCTTTCTCCAATGAATGTTCTTGGTGCCATTGTCAAAAATAAGTTGCCTATAAATGCGTACATTTATTTCTGGGTTTTCTATTCTGTTTCATTGAGCTCTGTGTCTAATTTTATGGCAGTACCATGCTGTTTTGGTTACTATAGGTTTGTAGTATATTTTGAAGTCAGGTATTGTGATGCCTCTAATCTTATTCATTTTCCTGAGGATTGCTTTGGCTATTTAGAGTCTTTTGTGGTTTCATAAAAATTTTAGGATTTTTTTTTCTACTTCTGTGAAGATTGTCATTGCTTTCCGATAGGGATTACATTGAATCTGTAGATCACTTTCAGTAGTATGTACATTTTAACAATAATATTTCTCCCAATCCATGAATATATGATATATTTCCACTTTTTTTTGGTGTTCTCTTCAATTTCTTTAATCAATGTTTCATAGTTTTTATAAATATTATAGAGATCTTTCATCTCTGTTGTTACATTTAACCCTAGATATTTTTTGTAGCTATTATAAATGGAATTGCATTCTTAATTTTTTCAGATTATTTGCTGTTGCTGTATGAACATGCTACTCATTGTTGTATGTTGATTTTGTGTTCTGCAACTTTACTGAATTCATTTATCAATTCTAACATTTTTTGGTGGAGTCTTTAGGTTTTTCTAAATACATGATCATGTTATCTGCCAAAAAAAATCGATTTCTTTTCCAATTTGGATGCTCTTTATTCCTTTCACTTGCCTAATTGCTCTGGCCAGTACTATGTTGAATAAAAGTGGTGAAAGTGGGCATCCTTGTCTTGATCCAGATCTTAGTGGAAATCTTTTCAATTTTTCCCCATTCAGTATGATGTAGTTGTAGATTTGTCATATATAGCTTTTATGGCTTTGAGGTATGTTCCTTTTATGCCCAATTTGTTGAATTTTTATGTGAAGTGATGTTGAATTTTATCAAATGTTTAAAATTATTAATCTCAAGTTTCTTCATCAACAAAATCAGCTTAATAATAGTTCTTTCCTTATAGGCTTTTTATTAATATTAAATAAAATTGTGCATGTAAAGCATTTATTTCATAGTAGACTCAAAATAAAGTGCATTTATTATTTAATATATTATATATTCAATTCAGAGATAGTCTTTTAAGTACCAAGTGTTATGTTATGCACCATAGACACTAAGAAGATAATAAAGCCAGGATCCCTATGCTCAAAGAGTTAACAGCCCATTGGAGAAGGAAGCATCTATATAAAAACATAACGATCGGCGGGCATGGTGATTCACGCCTGTAATCCTAGCACTCTGGGAGGCCGAGGCAGGTGGATCGCTCGAGGTCAGGAGTTCCAGACCAGCCTGAGCAAGAGTGAGACCCCTGTCTCTACTAAAAATAGAAAAAAATTATCTGGCCAACTAAAAATATATATAGAAAAAATTAGCTGGGCATGGTGGTGCATGCCTGTAGTCCCAGCTACTTGGGAGGCTGAGGGAGTAGGATCGCTTAAGCCCAGGAGTTTGAGGTTGCTGTGAGCTAGACTGATGCCACGGCACTCACTCTAGCCTGGGCAACAAAGCAAGACTCTGTCTCCAAAAAAAAAAAAAAAAAAAAAAAAACCATAACGATCATGGGAACCAAAGAGCAAGATTTTCTGTCAAGTGAATATGTTAGATAAAAGATCACAAATAAGATTTTGTTTTAAAAACTAATTTTAATATATTGGTCTTGGCTGCCAAGGAAGACACACTAGAAAATTCTGAGGGTAATAACAGAATGAGTAAAATATAAAATGTCATAACTGATTAATAACGTCTGCCAAGGAAACAGAGGAGAGACTGTCCATCATGGAGGGTTTTAGGAGGCATATTGGAAGAAAGAACAAACTGCATTTTTGAATATTTTTGTAAGACCTATAAATTATTGTCACTTACTCTATGGCATCAATATTGTTATCCTCATTATAACTAAAATTGAAACTCAGAGAGGTTAAGTAATCTGTCTAGCTCACACAGCTAGAAAAGTGCCCTGGCCTAAATCTAAAACCAGCA
This sequence comes from Eulemur rufifrons, assembly GCF_041146395.1. Lineage (NCBI taxonomy): Eukaryota > Metazoa > Chordata > Mammalia > Primates > Lemuridae > Eulemur > Eulemur rufifrons. Next base: position 271,722,521 of record NC_090989.1, read on the forward strand.
TTGATTTGAACACTCATACTCATCATAGTTCTGCACTCTTTGACAAGAATGGTATAGTAGAGACTGAGTAGATCTTAGTCCCTTTCAATTTTTGTTTAATGTTTATTTTATATTTGCCAAAAGTGGGACTTCATCCAGAATGTTCTCTTTCTATAGAGTAGTTTCTGGCATACAGTAATTACTTAATGTTAAATCAAGTATAACATCTGGACATACACGGGTAAACTTTTTTTGTGCACATAGGAAGAGATACCTGTAAAATACCACCTGCTGTTGGATCTTACCAGTCTCTTTCATTTTTCTGGGCTCCCAGGAAGCCTACATTTTCTAGCTTCTATTCCAGCTGGGTTTGAGCCATGTGGCTAATTCTAGATAAAGGCATAGAGGGAATGCATATATGTCATTCTCAGTGTGGCCTCTACAGCCCCCCACGGAATTCTTGGCTGATATATTATTTTCTTTTATCTGGCCTGATCTAGTGGATCCAGTGGAGGACATCAGGAAGGCCTGAAGAGACAGTGGAACCATAAGAGATAAAGAAATCTGAATCCTGTCATACCTTTTGGGGAAGAGCCATCCCAGAGAAAAGTCTAGCCCATACCAGTCTGTGATATGAGAGAGAGTAAGTGCTTGTTATGCTATGTCACTGACATTTTTGTTTTGTCTTGGAATGGATATGTTACTTATCTTGACTGATAGATGTTATCAAAAAGTATTCCATGAAGAAGTGAGATTTCCACAGGGCCAAGATGAAATGCAGGTGGGCCTTCTAGACAGAGGACCCATTTCTGGGGAAACATATTTTATGGAAATTGTTCAGGGTACTTGGTTTGGAAGTACAGACAGTGGCTCGGATTGGAGCTCCAATTTTCTATTCTTGTGGTTTCCAGGTTGGCAGTAAGAAGTTGCCTATTGTGACAGTTGTCCATTACTGTATAGCAAACTACCAAAAGCATAGTAGCTTAAAACATCAATGCTTTCATTATATTATATATCTTTGCAGGTCAGGAATTTGGGCAGGACTCAGTTGAGTCTTCTCTTCCACATGGCATCAACAAAGGTCATGTGGCTGTATTTAGTTGTCAGCTGGGCTGGTATGGAAGACTCAAGATGGCTTTATGCCTATGTTAATTATAAGTGTGGTCTCAGCTGGGACCGTCAATTGGAGTGCAGGCACAGGATGTTTTTAAGGTCAGGACTCTGCTAGGCAAGGTAGAAACTGCCAGTCCTCTTAAAAGCCTGTTTTGGAAATGGCATAGCATCACTTCCACTCTCTGTCGGTCAAGTGAGTCATTAAGGCTATGAGACTTCACTCCTTAGTTGTATCAGACTTCACCTCTCAATTTAACAAATGGCAAAGAATATGTGCCCATCTTTAATGTACTCTACCTGGGATTGGTGAATTCAGGTCTACAAGGGCAGAGACCTGGTAATATGCGTGTCTGCTTCCCCAATACAAACCACTCAATGTATCGCCTGTGGTTCAATCAGCAAGTTATGACAAGCTGGTAGAATCATAATCATACTCTAACCACACATCAAAAGAGCAGGGAAAGGGAACTGAACTTCACAGAATACCAATTTCTGCTTCATATGTCTAACCTTAATGTATTTTCAAAGTGACTCTTTTTATTGATGTAGGTTTTATTCTGTCTGTATATTACTGAAGAGACAACCAAAGTTGGGTGAGAAAAAAAAAAAACAAAAAATAAAACAAAACAAAACTTTCCTAAGGTCAACCACGGCAAAAAACAGCACCCTTTCCACCATAGTATTATGCTTCTTTCCACATGAGCAGCTGCAATGTCCCCTGCTCAGAGTGTGGTCTTGGTGGGCAAGTGCTTGAATTTCAGGTTGGCCCTTGTCCACCGACAAAAATCAAAAGGATCAAAGTATCTATTTTGCCTGTGACCATTCATCTCATCAAAACCCGAGGAAGTCCCTGTCTCTGCCCTCCCCACCATGGACTGTCAGGAATTGCTAATAAAAATGAACCCTAAACTCCTTGCAAATATAAATGCTAAATAATAGCAAGATGAAAAATGAGGGCAATAATACTGCTTTGCAGGATGTTTAAGAGCCAGGGATGAAAGGCATCGTAAGAACTGCTATTATCTCTGCATATTCAAGTCCCCACCCTTGCTCTTCTGTTTTATCCTCTGTTTCTGAAATGCTTGATTAAGGCTCTTTTACAGTTTATTTTGGTTTGTCTTATTTTTCTTTTCTGCTTTGAGAATTACTTTACTATATCACTGGAGACAATTTACCCTTTTGTTCCATTTGAAGAAAGAAAGCGATGCAGGCTTACTTCAAGGAAGAACTGATCAAAATCCAATGGGGATCTGATAATGAAGAAACTCTACTTTGTTTTCAAGCAGGGACATGAAATTATGCTATAAATTGTACAAAGCATGGGGGGTGAGGAGCGAGAGATGAATGCAAGTCAAAAATATTGGTCCCATGGCCGGTGTTTCAGGCTACAACTCAGAAATTCATGGAACCCCATGATTTTAGAGTACGAGGAAATGTACAGAAGCTTTAATCCAGCCTCCTACTACACCCAGGCGTCCTTTCTGTGATAGCTCTGAAATAATCCCTGAAACCTGGAGCTTATTCCTGAGCATCAGCCTATACTTATTTAGGGCAGCTAAGGTGGAATGTCCTGTCTCACCTTGATCTAAAATCATATTTTGCTTTTTTTTCTGTTTTTTAATCTACAGTTCCTTGTTCTTGATGGCCTTCACAGAGCAAATTCCCTTCCTTTTCTGGAGAAATTGATGAGTTGGGGTTGGTTTAGCTATGTGCCAACACCCACCACTCCTTCGACTGTTTCTCAGATGATTTTTGGTAAGATTAATTCAGTCTTCTGGGAGTCTATAAGAGGACTGCAGAAAGTAATTAGAAAAAAATACAGGTGGAAAGAAATTTGATTTTCTGACCAAAGCTGATAAACAGCTTAGTGGGTGGAGAACAGCTAAGAAGTTGGAGAGTGGTTTCTAAGCAGCAGACCTGACCTCTCCCAGGAGGGAAGAGAAAGGAGGGCAGGCACAGGGACTGGGTGGGAAGGCCCCCTGGAAGATTGTTACCCAGATCATGTAGGCTGAAGGTCACTGTGCCAGAGTACTGAAGAGGTGATTAAGGCTGCTTTGCAGGCGGAAAAAGGAGGTGATTGCCTTAATTATGTGGGCGGAGACAGATTAGTGGAATAATAGAGAGGGACGGAACAGGTTAGAATTGCAGCTCTTTAAATGCAGATGGAGGGATGAAGGAAAGGAAGTAGGAGAAGGTTAAGAGGGAGCACGGGAGAGCAAAAGCCAGGAAAGAGCTTTGTGTGAAGCTTGGAAATTAAATTCATTATTCAAAAGCATTTTTGTGTATTCTGTGACAGTTTCCAGGGAAATCTTCCTTCCTTCCACCCTCTGTGCTTTACTGGATGTAATTTAACTAGTTTATGTGGGTTATCCTTTTTTTTTTTTTACCCATATATATCTATATACCCATTCTACTTTTCTTTCACAACTACCTAATTTAGCTACTAGTCCTCAAGTCTGCAAGAAAAGAGTATGCAGAACGCTAAGGAATAGATCCTTGCAGAAGTGTGAAGGCAAATGTTTAACTCTTGGGCAGAGGGAGGGAGGCACTGACTCAAGCATTAGCCAATCTCTGTGATATAGATACTCCTACCATGGCTCCTGGCATGCTACCAAGACACCACTGGGCACAAAAGTCAGAAGAAATACACAAGAGAAAGTGATTATGTAGTACTGGCACATAAAGAAAAAATAGACATAAATAACATCAAGAACATAGATGACAGCAAAATGTAGAATAAAATAATTAGCAAGTAATGAATTTTGATGATTTATTAACTTTGTTTTTAATATAATCTATTTAATTGTAAGTTTATATAATTTACTTTTTACTAATGGTTCTGTTTAACAACTGGCTTGCAAAATTCCTGAAAATTTATGAATCTGCTTGTGAGCTGGTACAAGCTGTCTCTAGTATACAGCTGGGCCCTTCTTTCCTCTGTCATCAGTGGTGAGGATGCATGTTGGCTCACTAAGTTGGAGACAAAAAATAGGGTTAGTACGGTCTGGATAAACTTGCAGGTAGGGGACGCTAAAAGATAAGTGGAGAGTATCCATTTATTTTAACTTAGCAGCATTAGTCACAATAATGCTGTTTATATATATACAATGTATACTGTATATTTATATATTGTATACAATATTGTTTATTATATATAATGTACATTGTATATTTATAAATCTAAAATGGGTATTGTAATTAGTATATATTACATTATAATAGACTACACATATTACTATATATAGATGAATATATTATTTTACTACTATTAAATATATAATCATAGTTATATACTTATATATAAATATATATGAATATGTAGGCATGAGTATATATACACACACATATATAGAGACTAATTACAAATTGGTCTTAAATGCTCATAAAATAGGTCCTCTAAGTCTGAGACCTTAATAACATTTAGCCAATATAAAACATCTCTTTGTACATTTCATTCTGTATATCTGTTTAGAGAATCTAATGGCTTATATACAAATGTGCATGTATTTATTTTATACATAACTATATATTTTTTAAATATGGAATGACTTTATTTTTTTATTTCAGCATATTATGGGAGTGCAAATGTTTAGGTTATGTATATTGCCCTTGCCCTCCGCCACCCAAGTCAGAGCTTCAAATAAAAGACATTGTATAAAAAAGACATCTGCACTCGAATGTTTATAGCAGCACAATTCACAATTGCAAAGATGTGGAAACAACCCAAGTGCCCATTCATACATGAATGGATTAATAAAATGTGGTATATCTGTATTTTATAGATATGTTACTGAAAAAATATATATATGCACACATGCACACCTACACACGTCATATATACTCTATATAAAATGGTTTACATACAATGTTTATTATGTTGAGAAAGTACATTCCCCATAGAAAAGTATTTAGACTAGAAACTTTAGCAGAATGAAACCATATTCTTCATGCTAGGAATTATGGTAAATGAGGAAAGACTCCAAATTAAAAGAAACTTGTTCTTCCCTCATGGAGCCTGCATTGCATCAGAGAAAATAAAGTTTATACCATAGAGAATCAGTAAGTACCATATATGATAAGAGCTAATAATGGTTACTGGGTTATTGGGCCTGTCCTCTATGTCACGTATCATCTCAGGTGAGTCTTGTAAGAAGCCTCAAGATAGGATTTTTATTATTTCCCTGTTAAAATAGGGAGACTGCTTCCAAGAGAATTTCACTAGCTTGCTTAGGATCAAGTAGGTAGTATATCACCCAAAAGAATTTCATCAGAAGTCTGACTCTAGCACTAAAATAGGATCAATTATTATTTTTTTTTAATAAACTGAGCCATATGATTCAGACTATGAGAGTTTCTGCAGCCCGAATCAGAAAAACACTTCATGAGTTCCACAAAGTATGAGACGTTTGGCAGCCGGGAAGCAGATCTGGTGGGATATAGAAAAAGAGAGTTAAAAAGAGAGACTTTGATAACAATAAATACATATGTTGCCTCTGATAATTTGATGTGTTCAGTGGAATGTTGAAGCTTAGAGAAAAGTTTAAGCCTAACTATAATTTTGGCCTGTTTCAGAAAAAAATCACTTGGACAGAGAAGTCTGATATAAAACATGAAGAAAAAAAAAAAAAAAACCTTGGGAAATTAAAATTTTCTAATCAAATTAATTAGCCATGTCAAAAGGATTATATGACTGTTTAGACTACCTAAGAGAACAATAGCCTCAAGAACACGCAGGAAATTTAGATGAACCCACTTTCATGCTGACAATTTCTAGGCTAATTGCAAATTATTCTTATCTAATCAGTGAAGATTTAATGACCTCTCCTAGGCAACAGTTGGTTAGACTATGTATAGATCATATATAAATTTGATAGTAATTAAGGGCTTGGAAAGAATCATTTTAAATGTTCAGCAATTTGGTGATTTTATCACAATTGTAAGGTGGTGTGTGTGTTGGTGTATGTGTGTGTCTGAAGGAAAAACAGATTGAGATAAAACACATCTTTATATATATATATATTTAGTTCTATAATGTAAATCAGTTTTTATACTTGTAATATAAATGAACATAATCTCACTTTTCCTTTCTAACACTTTCACATGATAACCTTGGTGTTGTTTAAATCACGGGTAATTTAGATGTCTATACATGATAGGTATGTACATCTATCTATATTATAGATATCCCTACATCTATAATGATAGAATTAACATTTATTGTTGCCTACTCTGTGCTGGTCTCTTCTGAATAATTTACATAAATTGTCACATTTATTTCTCACAATTACTCCAGAAAAAATGGTATAATTATTATCTCCATTTTGACCTATGCAGAAATTGAGTCACAGAGGTTAAGTGACTTGCCAAAAGTCACACAGCTGTCAGTTGGCAAAACCATGTAATATTTCTCCAATGTTCATGTTCTGTACCTGGAGGTAATCTCAACTTTCTCAACTGTGATAGTTTCATATCCACTGGTAATAGTTTGTAACCAAAAAATGCTCTATTTTTTTGCATGCAAGTTAACAACTCTCTTACTTGTTAGAAGTTGGAAAAATGGGCTACACAATTTGAATATGTCTTTCTCATGTCAATTCAGTGCCACCGTCCCTAAGAAACTGCCGTGGATACCTGCCTTGACTTCTTGTTATTCTTATACTCTGAAAGTCTCACCATGGAATTCTCCTTCTCCAGGCCCTGCTATTCATTTTGCAAATAGCCTCAGACTTAATACCAACTATATGGCTGTCCCTATTTACACGTTCCATTTATTTTTATTCAACTCTGTCAGATTTTAGCATTTTATTTAACTATTGCAAGTCTATTCCAGGGATTTAGCATTTTCCAAATCTTTCTGGAAATTCACATTCCTTAACTTAAATTTACCTGTCTTATTTGAGAATTATATGTCATATTGCATCATAAGCTTTTTATTCTTCGGTTCGTACATTTTTAACAACATGCATTTAACTCCAACTATATGCCAGACAGAATGTAGAACACCTGGGATACAGGGATTAAAAATAAAAATAGAACATCCCTAGCCTCAAGAAGTCTCTAACTTGACTGAACATTAGAATCATTGGAATATTTTTAAAAAAAATCCTCATTGCACAGGGTACACTCCATACCAATTAAATCAGAAGTTCTGAGTAGGAGGCCCAGGCCATAGTTTTGTTTTGTTTTGTTTTAACTTCTCAGGTGATTTCAATGTGCAGACAAGTTGGAGAACTACTATATTAGGGGACGTAAACACATACAGAAATTATTAATAATAAAAATGTGCACAAAATACAGCGGTTGCAGAGGCAAAATAATGATGTGCTCTCCTTTTGGAAAAGGTCTCAGAGGATTTCTTAGGAGGGAAGTTAGTTTTGATTTAATGATGAAGAAAGGGAGAACATTTCAAGAACCCTAAGCATATCTATGTTGCCTGACATAAAGTAGTAAACAAAAAGTGGCAAGAGAGCAGATTAAAGAGACAGTCAAGGAGACAGGTCATGGAAACCCATTCATCCCATTTTAAGGAGCTTGTTCTTGTGCTCTGGCCTGATAGCTTAGACTTTAAATAATATCAGAGCAAAGACTCAATCATGCTTACCTAATTTGAGTTGAACTAATTAATTGATGGAAAGAGACTAGCAAAGACGTGGAAGACCAGTTAGGGGTGTTGAAGTATTCCAAGGAGAGGCCAAGGGGGCCCAGATGGCTGGTGGCGGTGGCGGTGAAGGTGAGAAAACTGAATGGATTCAGATTCGTTTTGGATTGTGAGGTTCTACACTTACATGCAGAATGGATTGATAACGGATTAGTTATAAGTGATGGGAGAGAAATATAAAAATATGGAGTTAGAGATAGAGAGAGAAGAGAACGAGAATCACAGAAGATTCTATTTTTCTGGCTCAAGAATGCAGGTTTCTATTGGCCTCATTTCCTAAAAAGAGGATGATTGAGGAAAAAAGTAAATAGATTTGGAGAAAACTAATTGATTTCCCCCTAAAACTTATTCAGTTCAGTTCAACTTTATCCACTTTAAACTTGAGATTTCTATAGAAATGGAAGAAGAAGAGTGCATGTAAAGGAGGGAGAGTCACCGATTGTGTTTAAAGGTACTGAGGACAGTGAGGACAAAATGCATCCTGCGGTTTTGGTAACATGCAGGTTATTGGTGACTTTGACTACATATATTCTAGCACGATGGTGACAGAAACCTACATGCAGTGGGATGAAGAACAAATGAAAGATGAGGAAGCTGACCTGGCAAGTGAATGATGTCAGGAGGGGAGAGGGACGAGGCAGTAGCTGGAGGGGAATGTGAGGTCAGGAGAGGGTTTCTTTTGTCTAATGGAAGATGCTGCATTATGTATGCTGATGAGGCCAATTCTGTAGAGAGGGAGAGACGGATGGTGCAAAAGAGAGGGAAGAAGGAATACATGTAGAGGAAAAGCCCTTGAAAAGATGAGGAGGGATAATATCTAAAGCTCATATAAAGGGACTGACTTTTGATAGGAGAAGACAGGCATAGAAGCAGGTGGATTGTGGATTTATTAATAAGAAACAAAAATACTCCTTTCAGATGTCATCTATATTCTCAACAAAGAGCTTTCTTGTATGGTATCTCTTTTTCCAGTCTCTTTTGTGATATTGGTAAGCAGTACATTACTTGCCTCCTTTCAGCTTCCAGAAAAGACCTGGGAAAATTCATGATAGACACGTGGGAGAGTAATAATAACAATCTATTTTACCACTAGCTCCAACACTTCCATTGCTATTGCTATTATCATCACCACTGTTATTTCAACTATTATTTATTGCATATTCCCACGTGTCAGCAACTGTGCTAACAGCTGAGATTTATTATATTTAATCCTCACATCATATTTATGTGGCATATACCATTTCCCTACTTTTTACAAATGAGGAAATGAGGCAGATAGAGCCAGAAAGAGAATGTTGCTTCTGAAGCTAAGAGAAAGATTTCAAGCTGAGAAGAATTAACTGGGCCAAACACTGCTGTGAAAACAAGAAACATCTTATTTGACTCATGGTCCTCCAACAAGCCCCAGTGCAGCCTGTCGTTGAGTAGGTACCATGGATGAATAAGAGAATGAGAAGATAAATGTCACTCAAGGCATATGTCACATTGCTGATGTATCGGTCTCTGTTTTTGCTCTCTGGTTACCTGCTGCGAGTGATATCATTCTTGGATGATGACCAAAGAGGCTTTGATTTCTGGTGGTGAATGAAGGAAACAGATGGAAGAGAAACTGGCCATGGGTCTTTTGTCATCTGACAGCACTTAAAGTTGTCCCTGCCTCGTGGTAGCTTTACACCAGAGCATGATGGTGGAAAGTATGTTGGCAACTGGGTAAAGTTCAAATAGAATAACAAGTGCATTTATTTTCTTCTCATTTTTCACCCATGCATATGACAAGTAAAAAACCGAAGTGAGGTATGTGGGAAAACCAAACCAAACAAAAAAAGAAAAAAAAGAATGAAATATCTATTGAACATCCGTTATATTTAAGTCTTACAGTATAAGATTTGTAAGGTGCTTTTTGTTTGTTTATTTTTATATGTGTGCATGTTTTTTTTTTTTTTTTTTAACATTTGAGCCTGGCAAGGTAGCTATTATTTCTCCATTTCTCTAGGGAAAAAAAATTGATGTCAAGTCTTAGAGCTGGCTAGTGGCAGAATAAGGATTAATATACTCAGGACCTAAAGAGTTTACTTTCCACTCTATCTGATTGAAGTTTGAGAAATCGGGGTTACACGTCCCCTCTTCCTTTTCACCTTTTGCATAATGATGATTTTCCAATACCTAGATCTTAACTTCAGAGGCTTTTGGACCAAACTTTTGGCACTGAATACAAACAATGGCTTTCTGGGAATGTATTTAACTTGTTTATCCTCTACATAAGAAGTGTTCTGCCTGCCTGCCTTCCCATCTGAGCTAACCTCTTCCCATAGTCTGTGTCCAAATGCTTGCATTCCTTGTCCTTATGCACCCCTTACTTAAACGGCAAAGCGTTGCCAGGGCTTTCAGAGAACTCCACTAGTGAATCACCATGAGCACTAGTGGCCATATTTTCTCTTCCACATAGTTTTAAGATTAAAATAAACTTTTCTCCAAAACCCCACCCATTTTTTCCCAAAGAAATTCTTTATCAGGTGTCCACTCTGGGCCAGGATCTTGGGCACATACACAGAAATAAAAGAAAAAAAGTACCAGTCTATACCTCGTGGCTACCATATCTTCGGTTTTATAGATATGTGACCCCTTCACAGCTCTATAAAATTCACATTACTATCCCCAATAGACAGAGGTAGAGATTGGTTTTTCAGAGAGATTCAGTAACTTGTTCAAAGTCACACAGCTAATAAATGAGCTAGAGTTTCAACCAGGTCCCAGTAACTCTAAAATGTGTTCCCTTCACTACCCCACCCTGCCTCCTTCAGGAAACTAAGAAATCAGTTCTGCCTTCAGGTATATTAAGGGCTAGTGGTAAAGTGAGTCTCGTATGGGAGTAATCATTCATCACTATTGTAAAATCATGGTCACAAGCAACCGTTATTGTACAGGTTAATTGTACAGGTGTTGAGGTCAGAGGCATCAGAGTATTAATCCTGACCCTGCCACCTTTTGGTGGTGTTACCTTAAGCATGTGCTAAATGTCTCCAAGACTCAGAGTCCTCCTTTTCAAATGTGCATAAAAATGTATGTAATAAACTTATTAGGTGAATTAAATTAGAAAGTCATATAAGATGTTTAGAACAATTCCTTACATGTGAAGCATTCAAAAACTGAGGGATTTTTGTTAGTATTAACATTAATGGCACAGAAAGGGTGACCAGGTAGGGCTGGAGGGTGGCCAACACCCTAAGGCTTTGAAGGTCTTGAACCAGTGTTTGAACTTTCTTGTATGGGCTACAGGAAACCTTCAGAAATCTTTAATCGAAGAAGTGATGCATTATCTCTGGTTTTAACATCACTATGACTACCGCATGATGCACGGTCTGGAAGACCCAGGAGTTTTCTCTTATTCTTCATTCCCTATGCATCGCTACACCCATGGGTCCTGGGCATCTCAAGCTGTGAGGTCAGATTCAGAGGGCATGGGGATAGGATGACGAGAGACAGAGAGAGAAAGTGAAACAAGCAGAGGGGGAAAGGCAGGTCTCAAGAGACCCAATGGAGACACTCTCGCGTTGTTCTAACATGAAGAAAATGAGAAAAACAAGGAGCACATTACAAACAAGAACATGTGTATGCATTTATTAACATTTCCAACGTGGATTTAATTTTCGGTGCGCATCCCGCCTACACAGAGCCCGGCGTGTTTCATCTAACCTCTCGTTAAGTTTCATGCAAGCCATCTTTTTAACGTGTCCTCTGGGAAAATGTACAAAAAGATTCTATAATCTTGCTTATAAATGGCTCTGTTTCAAAATGCTGTTTACATTCACTCTTTTACCGGCTCCACCCCACACTCTAGCCTCTCCCCCCACCACACACACACAAACTGCTATGAATATTTGAACTCCTTACCTTTTAGAAGAAGAAATGGCTGTCCATTTGGGGAGGTGCCTTGGTGAGTTGAAACAAGGTTTGTGGGCTTCAGGATCAGACAGACCTTTTTTAGTTCCTGTCTCTGCTACTAACTAGCTGTATTATCTAGGCCAGGTTAAGACTCCTCTGTGAGGCAAGAGGTCACCATTTGTCAAATCTATACATTGATCCAAACTGCCTCATTGTGTTGTTGGAGGTTAAGTGAGATAGTGTCTGCAAAGCTTTTAGCATATCACTGGACACATACTGAACACACAATAAATCATATGGTTATTCTCAATTCTTCCTTCATCTTACTCTTCATTATATTCATCATCTTCTGGAATGCAGTTCAAACATTGGTTTCACCATTTATTAACTATGTTCCTTAATATGTCTGAGCTTTAGTTCTGTCATTTGTAAATGGTGTAAAAATATAAGCATTTAATTCACGATATAACACTAGCTAATATTTATTGAGGCTTTCTGATATGCCCAGCACCAATTTCAAGCAAGGTATATGTTTTTAAATACTCTTAACTATTAATGACATGGGCATAATTATTGCCCTCATTTTACAGATGGGAAGTTAGGTATAGGCAGGTTAAATAAGTTGACAAAACCACACAGCTAATAAGTGGTATTAACATTCAAACCCAAGCACTGAGGCTCTATTTTAGCCACCCACTCCACTTGTCCCATGAAATAGCATGACTGTAAGCATCTGACATGGTTCACCGGGCCTAGCTGATATGTAATATTAATTTCTTTCACCCCTCCCTCCCTGATACAGGAAGCAGATCACAGCCTGATATGAGCAAGGGGAAGATAAAAGTGAAGTTATCGTGATAATGCAAGATGTGAATAAAGTGAACATAACTATCATCAGAGAAACAACATTGAGCCCCATTATGGTGCGTGGCTTGGGATAAGAGAATAAGAAGTAGGAGAAATAAATGACCTGCCTTTAAAAGCAGTAGGAGAAGTAAATGCTCCCTGCCCTCAAAGAACTTTACATCTAGTAAAGGAAATGGCATGCATGTCATTCCCAATCATGCAATGCATATTTGCAGATGACCCTTAAGAGGTACTATAGACTTAGGAGAAGCTATATTTATTTTCACTTGTCAGCAAATACATGATGATCTCAAAACACTATTAAAAGAAGAGATGAGGTAGTCTAAGCTCTACCAGAAAATAAAGTAAGATATGTTCTGTGACATTCCTTGTTCCTAGCCCACTTCCCACTTGAGTAAGTGTTGGGAAGAGAGAGAGTTAGAATAAATCTGGGTATTTATGCTTTACATAGGTAAAAGAAAATCCTTGCAACTCATCCCAGGAGATTATGCAAAAGTGTGTCTGTTTGCATAATGCATTTATTAGCCTGCATAATGCATTTTACATAGATGATGAAAAATAAAATGAAAGTTGGACCAACTGCTCAATCAGCCTGAGAACTGTCTCTTAAATCAGTTCATGAAAAAAACATCTGCCCAAAGTGATAATTGGCCAAATGTAGAATGATAAGTCTGATATGTTGTATCATACCACATTTCTCATGAGGATCAAGTAAAATAAGTGATGGTATGATCATTCGGATAATAGAAACCCAGCAATGGCCTATATTTAAGGCATGGTTATTACCTCTGCTACTGTCAACCTTACTCAATCCAAAGATTCAAGATTCAGTACCTCTAGTAACAGTCAAGAACCAGGACATAAACATAAACAGATCCAAAAGAATTATTGATATCATAAGCAGTTTGTTTTGATGGGGATCTAATGGTCCATCCCTGGGCACACAGTTCCTTGATGGCTAAAGCAAGAAGAAGCACACAACAAAGTCAAGCTGCAGATTTGGGGCAAAAATGAGGATACTGCCTTGGAACAGTATTTCTTAATCTTCCTGCAACCCGTGTTCCCCTTTGGGTAAACATAAAAATCTTATAATCTTGGTTATTATCACTTCAAACATCAAAGTAAATACTTCACAGCCAGAAAAGAATTAAAGGAACAAAAAAATTAACAAAGAGACTATGAATAAATCATATAAATACCAACTTTGTATATTGTTTTTCACGCTACACACAGAGAATCATACCCCTCTCCCTCTCCCTCTCTCTCTCCCTCTCTCTCTCTCTCTCCCTCCTTCTCCTTGTCCTCTGGGGAATGTCTTTTTTCCCTCCTGGCCCTCACAGATGAGCAGTGATTGTGGAGAGTTTGTCAATTAGCATGGAAATAAAGGCGAACAAGACAAAATAGATGAAGGAACTTAGAAAACAGATAAGTTTAGGCCAATGTAGGGATAAATACCTTTCTACAAACCGGTAGATTCTGAGGTCTTCACTGCATTATGGCAAGAGCAATCATCAGTGTTCATAACCACGGCCTAACGTGCCAAGGTAATATACAATGATGTCCAAAGGGCTCTGGTCAAACAAGTAGGGATTGTCACTCCAAAAGGCTGGACCCCTTTCCCTATGTACCTGGAGCGGGACAATCCCTGAAGAGGAGAATAGGCAGGTTGCAAAACTATCTGTCTGAGGCTGGGGGAAAATGTGCTGTCTGGAAACAATTTAGGCAGAGAGCTGTGGGACAGGCATCTTCACAGCTCTCAGTGATGTTGTGATGTGGAGATAGACAACAGCATCTGACTGAACTGAGAGTTATGAGCCCTGGGACAGGGACATGATGGGGAAGAGGACTGCACTTTGGCCAGACTGAGGTATGGAGCTGGTACAGACCCTCAGCCCTGCAGAGACCTTGGCATATTTCCCCAGGAGCTCCCTCCTTCACCCCTGTCAGGGCTGGAGCCTGTGCTGCTCACTGGAGTATATGTGGGCTAGCTTGGTGGTCCAGTCCCACCCACCTTTGTCCCCCACCACAGGGATGAGCAGGGAACTCTGGACACTGGGCATTCCACAGAGCAGTTCATTGCCTGAGACAACAGAAAGCCCTTCCCAGCAAACAAAGATCAAACACATACCTATGGCCTCTGCTGCAGCACACTCTTACCTGTAAGTGCCACCTACTGGCTGGGAGGTTGAACTGCACAACTAGATATAAAACTGTCAGAAAGGCACAGTGTAGGAGAATAAGTTTCTTGAGACCTCAATTCCGGTCCCCTGGAAGGTGGTGAGCATGCTCCTACATCCAGTACATCTCTACTACCATCAGCATTTGAGAATGCCACTGCACAGAAGCAATCTATGATCAAGGAACTGATACATAGTCTTGACTCCCTGAAAGCACCCAAAATTGAACCCAAACAACCAAACACAACATACATGATAATCTCACACTCTCTATATTCATAAGGGATAATGGTCTATAGTTTTCTTTCTTTTGTTACATCTTTTCCTGGTTTGGGTATCAAGATGATGTTGGCTTCATAAAACGTGTTGGGGAGGATTCCTTCCTTCTCGATGTTGTGGAATAACTTCTGCAGGATAGGCACCAGTTCTTCTTTGTAGGTCTGGTAAAATTAGGGTGTGAAACCATCTGGTCTAGGACTTTTCTTTTTAGGAAGGTTTTTTTTTATTGCTGCTTCAGTTTTGGTACTTGATATTGATCTGTTTAGGAATTCTATTTCTTCCTGATGGAGCCTAGGAAGGCTGTGTGTTTCTACAAATTTGTCCATTTCCTTCACATTTTTAAGCTTATGTGCATAGTGGTTTTTATAGTATTCATAGATGATATTTTGTATTTCTGTGGTACCAGGTGTAATTTCTCCTTTCTCATTCCTGATTGCATTTATTAGAGTCCTTTCTTTTCTGTTTCTCATTAATCTAGCAAGAGGCATGTCAATTTTGTTTATTTTTTCAAAGAACTAACTTTATGTTTTATTAATATTCTATATAGTTTTTGTTATTGATTTCATTTAGTTCTGCTCTGATCTTTGTTATTTCTTTTCTTCTGCTCGGTTTGGGGTTGGTTTGCTCATCCTTTTCCATTTCTTTGAGACAGTTCATTAGATTGTTGATTTGTGATCTTTCTGTCATTTGGATGTAGGCATTTATGGATATAAATTTTCCTCTCAGGACTGCTTTAGCTGTGTCCCACAGATTTTGATAACTTGTGTCTCCTTTATCATTTAGTTCAAAGAATCTTTTGATTTCCATCTTCGCTTCTCTGAGAAGGTTTTTATTTCACCTTCATATAAGAAACTTAGTTTTGCAGGGTACAAAATTCTAGGATGGGCTTTATTCTGTTTGAGAAGACTGAGAATGGGGCCCCAGTCTCTTCTGGCTTGTAAGGTCTCAGTTGAGAAGTCTGCAGTTAGTCTGATGGGTTTTTCTTGTAGGTTACCTGCTTCTTTTGCTTTACAGCTCATAGGAGGGCTCTTTTGTGTTTAATTTGGCTAGTCTGATGACTAGGTTTCTTCCTATTTGAAATGAATCTCCCAGGAGTCCTTTGAACTTCTTGTACCTGGATATCTATATTTTTAGCAAGGCCAAGGAAATTTTCCTCCATTATGTCCTAAAATGGTTTATACAACCCTTGTGTATTTTCTCCTTCACCCTCAGGGATGCCTATGATTCTCATGTTAGGCCTCTTTCCATGATCCCACATTTCTTATTGCTTTGTTCTTTTCTCTTATTTCTCTGCTCTATCTCTGTGACCAACTGTTTAATTGAAAGGTGTTGTCTTCAATCCCTGAGATTCTTTCTTTTGTTTTATCTACCCTATTCTTGAGGCTTTCCACTGTGTTTTGTAATTCCTTGAATAAATTTTTTATTTCCAGAAGTTCTGTTTGATTTTTCTTTAATATTTCAATTTCTTTAGTGAATTCTTCTTCCAAGTCCTGGATTTTTGTGTGTGTGTGTGTGTGTGTGTGTGTGTGCATGGTTTGTGTTGGGTATCCATTTTCTCTTGCATATCATTGAGTTTTCTTAAAATCCATGTTCGGAATTCTTCTGTCATTTCAGTGTCTGAATTTGGTTGATATCCATTGCTAGAGAGCTGGTGTTCCCCTTTGGGGGTATCCTTTCAGTTTGATTCTTCATACTTTTAGAATTCTTTCACTGATTCCTTCCCATCTGGAGCAGCTGTTGTTTCTTACCTTTGGATTTTCGTTTAGATAATGCCATGCTCAGTTTAGTCTTTGAGCCAATAGGTGGTGTTTGTGGGTGAGATTCAACCACACCCTGCATGATGAGTTAGTAAATGCAGTAAAAGGGCATGCGAATTGACCTCCCTGTCAGTAGGTGGTGCTTGCTTGGAGGAGCAAGCTGGAGTGTTGTTTTTGGGTCCTGTGACCAGCTCTCATTCTCTGGAGGGGCACTCCAGTGCCTCAGGTGGTGAATGGGGCCCTGAGACTTCCAGGTGTGTCTTTGTATCCCACCTCAGTAGGGGCGAGTGGGGGAGTAAGGCTGAGCAGGGCTGGGTTGGGTGAGCCTGCCCTCAAACTGCACAAATGCTGTTAGCAGGGGTCAAAGGTCTGTTCTCTGTTTCTGAGCAAAGCTGTCAGAGACACTCTGGCTGGAGGTGTTTCTCACCCACCATCTTGCCTCGCAAGATGAAAAAATTAAAAATCAAAAAGTCCCATCCAAATGAAATTAAATTAAAAAAATAAGAAGTAACAGCTTATCCAGATAAGAAGGAACCAGTGTAAGAACCTTGGCAGTATGAGAAAACAAATGTTTTGATATCTTCAAAGGATTGCACTAGATCTCTAGCAATGAATCCCAACCAAATGAAAATTCTGAACTGACAGATAAAGAATTAAAAATAAGGATTATAAGGAAGTTCAATGAGATCTAAGAGAAAGTTGAAAACCAATGCAAAGAAACCAGAAAAACAATTCAGGATATGAATGAATGAAACATTTACTAAAGAGATAGGTATTTAAAAGAAAAAAAAAAAAAAAAAAAAACCAGAACTTCTGGAAATGAAACATTCATTGAAGAAATTACAAAGCACAGTTGAAAGCACAAACAATGTAACTGACCGAGCACAGGAAGAATTTTAAAGCTTGAAGACAGGGCTTTTGAATTAACCCAGTCAGAAAAAAAATTTATAAAAAAGATTAAAAAAAATATGAATAAAGACTTCAAGAAACATTTGATTATGTAAAGCACTCAAACCTATGAGTGATAGGTATTCCTGAGGGAGGAAAAGAAAAAGTAAAAAGTGTGGAAAATCTGTTTGAGGGGAATAATCGAGGAAAACTTGCCTGGTCTTACAAGAGATTTAGACATACAAATACCAGAAGCTTAGCAAACACCGGGGAGATACACTGCAAGAAGATCTTCACCAAGGCATATATATGGTCATCAGACTATCTAAAGTCAACATGAGGGAAACATTTTTAAAAGCAGCAAGACAAAAATATCTAATTTCTTAGAAAGGAAGGCCCATCAGACTAACAGCAGACTTCTCAGCAGAAACCTTACAAGCCAGGAGAGATTAGAGTACTATTTTTTATATTCTCAAAGGGAAAAACTGTCAGCCACAAATTTTGTATTCTGCTGAACTAAGCTTCATAAATGAAGAAGAAATAGTCTTTCCCAGACAAAGAAACACTAAGGAAATTCATCACTACTAGACACCCCCTGCAAGAAATGCTCAAAGGAATTCTAAACATGAAATCAAAAGGTCGATACTAATCATAATAAGAATAAATAAAACCATAAAAATCACAAGTCTTATAAAACAATTACACAATTGAAAATACAAAGCAATTAGGTAACAAAACATTATGTCAAGAACAGAACCTTAGATATCAACTTTGAATGTAAGCAGAATAAATACCCCACATAAAAGATTGGTGGAATGGATTAAAAAAACAGATCTCCAACATATACTGCCTACAGAAGACTCACTTAACTTATAAAGACTTTTACAGAGTCAAGGTAATGGGGTGCAAAAAGATATTCTATTCAAATGGAAACCAAAAGCAAGCAAGAGCAGCTATACTTATGTTAGATAAAACAGACTTTAAGGACTGAATCAAAGATGGCGGAGTGGTGGTGACGGGCTGAATCTGCGCTCCCGGGAAGGAAGGCATCGATCCGGACATGCCACAATGCTAGAGGACTGCTCCCACACAGGAACAGCGGTGTGAATCCACGGAGAATCAGCGTGGGACAAACAGAGCGAGTGAGGTCTGAGGTGAACGAAAATTGGGAACGCGGGACAGACACTAGCCAGCGGAGCGCGGGTCGGATACACCCGCCCCCAGCCGGGGTGGGTGCAGCCTCTCGGGAAAGCGGCTTGCCCTCCGCTCCCAACTGAATAGAGCCCTGACCCAGGCCAGCGCAGAATCACTGAGGGATACGTGGCGCATTGGAGACAGGAGGCTTTTTTGCGAAATTACCTTAGAACCTGGGGGATCTCAGCTGAGGCAGCGCTTGGCGAGGAGGGACGGATCTGCCCCAGGGCGGAAAAACACAAAAGACTCCTGGACAGCAAATAGCGTTGTACCCCGTGCTGCCTTTTTCGGCAGTTCTCCAGCCGGCCACCCCCGGTGCATGTCCTTGCTGGCCAGCCCCTGGGCAGTGGCGGTCTCTGCCTGCCGGGGAGCCGGTCCCCTCCAGCCCCGGAGCTCGGCAGGCGCCATCTTGAAAGTGAGGGCGAAACGGCTCGGGAGCCATAAAGTGCCCAGCAGCTCTTTCTGCCCGTGCTGCCTTTTTTGGCGGTTCTCCAGCCGGTCACCCCCGGTGCGTGTCCTTGCTCGCCAGCCCCCGGGCAGTGGCGGTCTCTGCCTGCCGGGGAGCCGATCCCCTCCAGCCCCGGAGCTCGGCAGGCGCCATCTTGAAAGCGAAGGCAAAACCGCTCGGGAGCCAAAAAGTGCCCAGCGGCTCTTTCTGCCCGTGCTGCCTTTTTCGGCGGTTCTCCAGCCGGTGACCCCCAGTGCGCGTCCTTGCTCGCCAGCCCCCGGGCAGTGGCGGTCTCTGCCTGCCGGGGAGCCGGTCTCCTCCAGCCCCGGAGCTCTGCAGGCGCCATCTTGAAAGCGAGGGCGAAACCGCTCGGGAGCCATAAAGTGCCGAGCGGCTCTCTTTGCCCGGCGCCCTCCGCTGGTCTCTGAACCAACGCCAGGAGTGCGGGATATGCCGGGGCCGCACTCGGGGTGAAGGGGCAGAGCTGCGCTAAGGCAAAAAAAAAAAAAAAAAAAAAAAACACGAACAGGAAGAATAGGCTCGCTGAACTGTATATTTTATTCTTGGTAAATTTCTTCTGGGTTTTGTTTGTTTGTGTTTGTGTTTGTTTTTGTTTTTTTTGGCTTTGGTTTTTTTTTTGTTTTTTTTTTTTTCCTTTTCTTTTCTTTTTCTTTTTTTTTCCCCGGCGGCTCACGAGCCGGACAGCCTCGGCGGGCACCTTTGCCCTCTGGGCCTCTGGCTGCCGCGCCTTTTTGAGCGCGGAGGTTGGATCCCCACCACCCTCGGATCTGTGCGGGCGCGCAGACGCCATCTTGAAATCCACTGCGAAACCGCCCGGGACCCAGCCGGGCGGGCATGAAGGGGCAGAGCTGTGCTAAGGCGTAAAAACAAAAACATTTAATGGCCGCTCCGGACCCAGCCAAGCGGAAGTGAAGGGGCGGAGCTGTGCTAAGGCGTAAAACAAACAAACAAACAAAAAAACATTGAGTCGCTGAATTATATACTTCAGATTTGTGTATCTTTCTGCCTTGCGGTGTGGTGAGGTGCTATGTAGTTTGTTTTTGTTCATTTTTGTTGGCGTTTTTGGTGTTTTTTGGTTTGGCTTTTTGCATTTCTTTTCTTTTCTTTTTTTTTTTTCTTTTTCTTCTTTTTTTCTTTTCTCTTTCGTTTTCTCCTCTTTCTTTTCTTTCTTTCCTTTCCTTTTTTCTTTTTTTTTTTTCTTTTTTTCTTCTCTTTCTCCTCTCTTTTCGCCTTCTAACTGGGGACCCATGGTGAGCTTCGGAACAGGCCAGGTCCCTGGCTCTGGTACATACCGGATCCTGAGCAGTCACCCCCAGGGCCGGAGATCTGCGGGCACGCAATCGCCACTCTAGGGCCCACAGCCAAGTCACTGCAGAGCAATAGAGTACCAAGAGGCTCCCTGGACAGCCCTCTCCCCTGGTCCACGGACCTTATATAGGATCCCCGCCCAAGTGTAAACACTGAATACTTCTCCAGAAGCGAGAGTGTGGAACCTGATCCCTCGGGACATTGAGCCAAGACAGACTTTTGCCCGTGGGAGCTACAGCAACTGGGGCGCTGAGCAAGCGAGGTCACCGTCCTCTCCCCATAGCTAGTATCTTGCCTGCAGATAGAGTCAGAAACCTCCCCTATAGAGGAAGAACCAAAGGGAAACAAACAAACAACGAGAATTTCGGTCTACTATTAGTGTGGACCCTGCCTGCCTTCTGAAAGACCACAACACAGTGTCCTAACTCACCAAAGCGGTCTTGGATCACTCCAATCCTCTAGGATTGGACCCATCGGAAGCAGTCCCCCAACGGAAACAGAAAAATCTCTAAACAATACACAACAGTCTCCCCCTCTTGCCAAAAGAAGCAACATACCTAGACTGTTTCACAGCCTAAGAATAGAGCACAAAGAGTCCTGTTAACCAGACTAAATCTATAAGTAAAGATCCAACGATAAATCTAGATGGGAAGGGCCCAGCGAAAAAACACGGAGAGCACAAAGAATCAAATGGAAAGCTCATCCTCAAAGAGAAATACCAGCTCCCAACCATTTGACACAAACCAGACTCAAAACACCAACATGTCACAGGAAGAATTCCAATTATGGATTATAAACAAGCTGAATAATATACAAGAATCAATGGATAAACAACACAAGGAAAACACAAAAAAAATACAGGATTTGGAGGAAAAATTCACTAAAGAAATTGAAATATTGAAGAAAAACCAAACTGAACTCCTAGAAGTGAAGAATTCACTCAGAGAGCTACAAAAACACTGTGGAAAGTCTCAAGAGCAGGGTAGATCAAACAGAGGAAAGAATCTCAGAAATTGAAGATAACTCCTTCCAACTAAATAAGTCAGTCACAGAGATAGATCGAAAAAGTAAGAGAAATGATCTGAGTCTTCAAGAAATGTGGGATTATGTGAAGAAACCTAACTTGAGAGTTATTGGCATTCCTGAGGGTGAAGAAGATAATAAGCAAGGGTTGGACAAGCTATTTGAAGACATAATCGAGGAAAATTTTCCAGGCCTTGCCAATACTCTAGACATACAGATTCAAGAAGCTCAAAGGACCCCTGGGAGATTCATAGCAAATAGGAAAACACCACGCCACATAGTCATCAGCCTGACCAAAATATCCACTAAAGAGTCACTTCTCCGAGCTGTAAGGAGAAAGAAACAAGTAACTTACAAAGAAAAACCCATCAGAATTACGCCAGATTTCTCAGCTGAAACCTTACAAGCAAGAAGAGGTTGGGGCCCCATTTTCACGCTTCTGAAACAGAATAATGCCCAGCCTAGAATCTTGTACCCAGCTAAGCTAAGTTTTCTATACGAAGGAGAAATCAAGACATTCTCAGATAAACAAAGGTTGAGGGAATTCACCAAGACAAGACCAGCCCTCCAAGAAGTACTCAAAAGAGAACTACACACGGATCAGCACAAGAAAGATCCACGAATGTAAAACTACTCAAGAGCTAAAGATCAAATTCCAGATACCACAATGGCCCAGGAGAGAAAACATCACAATGAAGTTCTACCCAACAAGCTGAACAAAAAACTGTCTCACTTATCACTTTTCTCAGTAAATGTGAATGGCTTGAACTCCCCACTCAAGAGACATAGACTGGCCCAATGGATAAAAAAACACAATCCAAGTATCTGCTGTCTTCAAGAAACCCACCTAATGAGCAAAGATGCATTTAGACTGAAAATAAAAGGATGGAAATCGATATTTCAAGCAAATGGTAACCAAAAGAAAGCTGGTGTGGCAATCTTAATTTCCAATAACTTAGCTTTCACACCAACAAAAATAATAAAAGACAAAGATGGCTACTACATACTGATTAAAGGCACAATTCATCAAGAAGCCATGACTATACTCAATATATATGCACCCAACCTAGGTGCACCTAGATTCATAAAGCAAACCCTACTAGATCTCAACCAAATGATAGATAACAATACTGTAATAGCTGGAGACTTTAACACCCCACTGACAGTACAGGACAGATCCTCTAAACAGAAAATAAACAAAGACATAATGGACCTCAATAGAATGCTAGAACAAATGGGCATGGCTGACATCTATAGGACATTCTACCCAAAGTCCACAGAATATACATTCTTCTCATCAGCTCACGGGACATTCTCTAAGATTGATCATGTCCTAGGACATAAATCATGTCTTAAAAAATTCAAAAAAATAGAAATTATACCATGCATCTTCTCAGATCACAGCGGAATAAAAGTAACAATGATCACAAACAGAAACCCTCACTCTTACTCAAAGTCATGGAAGCTAAATAACCTTCTCCTGAATAATTATTCTATAAAAGAAGAAATCAAGATGGAAATCAAAAATTTCTCTGAATTAAATGACAATGGAGATACAACTTATCAAAATCTATGGGATGCAGCTAAAGCAGTCCCGAGAGGAAAATTCATATCCATAAATGCCTATATCAAAAAGACAGAAAACATGCAAATAGACAACCTAACGAATAGACTCAAAGAGCTGGAGAAAGAAGAACAGAACGATCCCAAACCCAGCAGAAGGCGAGAAATTACTAAGATCAAATCAGAACTAAATGAAAAGGACAACAAAGAAACTATAAGGGAAATTAATAAAACAAAAAGTTGGTTCTTTGAAAAGATAAACAAAATAGACACACCTCTGGCTAGACTAACCAAGAGCACAAAAGTAAAATCTCTAATAACCTCCATTAGGAACATGAAAGGAGAAATCACAACCGATGCTACAGAGATACAAGATATCATCTATGAATTCTACAAAAATCTTTATGCACACAACCTGGAGAACGTGGAGGAAATGGACAAATTTTTAGAAACACATAGTCTTCCCAGGCTCAACCAGGAAGAAATAGAGTACCTGAACAGACCAATATCAAGAACTGAAATCGAAACAGCAATAAAAAACCTTCCCAAAAAGAAAAGCCCTGGTCCAGATGGGTTCACACCTGAATTTTACCATACATACAAAGAAGAATTGGTGCCCATCCTACATAAACTATTCTCCAATATTGAGAAGGATGGAGTTCTCCCCAACACGTTCTACCAAGCCAATATAACATTAATACCAAAACCTGGAAAGGACACAACAAAAATAGAGAACTACAGACCAATTTCCCTCATGAATATAGATGCAAAAATTTTCAATAAAATACTAGCAAATCGAATCCAAGTACTTATCAAAAAAATAATCCACCACGACCAAGTGGGCTTCATCCCTGAGATGCAGGGGTGGTTCAACATACGTAAATCTATAAATGTAATTCACCACATAAATAGAAGCAAAACCAAAAACCATATGATACTCTCATTAGATGCAGAAAAAGCATTTGACAAAATTCAACACCCTTTTATGATAAAAACGCTTAACAAAATAGGCATTGATGGAACCTACCTAAAAATGATACGAGCCATATATGACAAACCCACAGCCAACATCATACTGAATGGGGAAAAACTGAAAGCACTCCCACTTAGAACTGGAACCAGACAGGGCTGCCCATTGTCTCCATTACTTTTCAACATAGTATTGGAAGTCCTTGCGAGAGCTATCAGGCAAGAGAGCAGAATCAAGGGAGTCCAAATAGGGAAGGAAGAGATCAAACTCTCACTTTTTGCTGATGATATGATGTTATATCTGGAAAACCCCCAGGATTCAACCAAGAGACTCCTGGAATTGATTAACGAATACAGCAAAGTCTCAGGCTACAAAATTAATATACACAAATCAGAGGCATTTATATATGCCAATAACAGTCAATCAGAAAACCAAATTAAAGACTCAATACCCTTCAAAATAGCAACAAAGAAAATAAAATATCTAGGTATATATCTAACTAAAGAGGTAAAGGACCTCTATAAGGAAAACTATGAAACACTGAGAAAAGAAATAGCAGAACTTGCAAATAGATGGAAAAATATACCATGCTCGTGGATCGGAAGAATCAACATTGTTAAAATGTCTATACTACCCAAAGTGATCTACAGATTCAACGCAATCCCTATTAAATTACCAACATCATTCTTTACAGACATAGAGAAAATAATTATACACTTTGTATGGAATCAAAGAAGACCCCGTATAGCAAAAGCAATTTTAAGCAACAAAAACAAAATGGGAGGTATTAATTTGCCAGACCTCAAACAATACTACAAGGCCGTGGTTCTTAAAACAGCCTGGTATTGGCACAAGTGCAGGGACACAGACCAGTGGAACACAACAGAAAATCCAAATATAGAACCATCCTCATATAGTCACCTAATTTTTGACAAAGCGGGAAAGAATATACTCTGGGGACAAGAATCCCTATTCAACAAATGGTGCTGGGAGAATTGGTTAGCCACTTGTAGAAGACTGAAACAGGACCCACAGCTTTCACCTCTCACAAAAATCAAATCACGGTGGATAACAGACTTAAACCTTAGGCGTGATACAATCAGAATTCTAGAAGAAAATGTAGGAAAGACTCTTACAGACATTGGCCTAGGCAAAGAATTTATGAAGAAGACCCCCAAGGCAATCACAGCAGCAACAAAAATAAATGAATGGGACATGATTAAATTAAAAAGCTTCTGCACAGCCAAAGAAACAGTCCAGAGAATAAACAGACCACCTACAGAATGGGAAAAAATTTTTGCATACTACACATCAGATAAAGGACTGATAACAAGAATCTATTTAGAACTCAGGAAAATCAGCAAGAAAAAATCAAGCAACCCTATCAAAAAGTGGGCAAAGGACATGAATAGAAATTTTTCAAAAGAAGATATAAAAATGGCTAACAAACATATGAAAAAGTGTTCAACATCTCTAATCATCAGGGAAATGCAAATCAAAACCACAATGAGATATCACTTAACCCCAGTGAGAATGGCCTTTATCAAAAAAACCCAAAACAACACATGTTGGCGTGGGTGTGGAGAGACAGGAACACTAATACACTGCTGGTGGGACTGCAAACTAGTGCAACCCCTGTGGAAAGCATTATGGAGGTATCTTAAACAGATTCAAGTAGACCTGCCATTTGACCCAGCAATCCCATTACTGGGCATATACCCAAAGGAAAAAAGGTCATTCTGTAACAAAGGCACATGTACCCAAATGTTTATAGCAGCACAATTCACGATAGCAAAGATGTGGAAACAACCCAAATGCCCATCAATACATGATTGGATTAGTAAACTGTGGTATATGTATACTATGGAATATTACTCAGCTATAAGGAATGATGAAGATACGACATCTCTATGGTTCTCCTGGAGAGAGTTGGAACCCATTATATTAAGTGAAGTATCCCAAGAATGGAGAAACAAGCATCACATGTACTCACCAGAAAATTGGTTTCCCTGATCATCACCTAAATACAAATCTGGGAACGACACCAATTGGACATCAGACTGAGGTGGGGGGTGGGGGAGGGGATGGCGGTATGCCTACACAATGAGCGCATTGCGCACTGTTTGGGGAGTGGTAACACTTGAAGGTGCTGACTCGGGAAAGGGGGGGTGGGGAAAAAAATATGAAACTATTGTTTTTAACTTGCACTGTTCACTTAATAATTTATCATGAATATTTCCCATATTAAAAAAAAATAAAAAATAAAAAATAAATAAAATAAAAATAAAAATGATACAAAAAAAAAACAGACTTTAAATCTAAAACAGTGAAAAAGAAAAAAAAGTCATTATATAATGATAAAGGGATCAATTCAATGAGAAGATATTGCAACCCTCAATATATATATGCACTCAGCACCCAAGCACCCAGATTTAAAAAACAAATACCACTAGACCTAAGTAAATAAGTGGACAATAATATACCAATAATGGGGGACGTCAACATCCCACTGCCAGCACTAGACAGATCACTGGGGCAGAAAATCAACAAAGAAACACTGGATTTAAGCTGGACTCTAGAATAAACGGACTCAACAGACATTAACAAAACATTCTATCCAACAACTGCAAAACATACATTCTTCCCATCAGTACATGAAACATTTTCCAAGATAGATCATATATTAGGTCACAGAAAAAGTCTCAATAAACTTTAAAAAATTGAAATCATGTCAAGTGTCTTCTCAGATTACAGTGAAATAAAACTAGAAATTGATTTCCAAGAGAAAGTCTCATAAATACATGGAAATTAAACAACCTGTTTCTGAATGATATTTGGGTCAATGGTAAAATTAATATAAAAATTAAAATATTTTATAAAACAAATGAAATCAGTGACACAAGATATCAAAAATTCTGGCATATAGCAAAAGCAGTGCAAAGAGGGAAATTTATAGCATTAAATCTACATCAAAAAGACAGAAAGATCACAAATCAACTACCTCACATTGCAACTCAAGAGACTAGAAAAACAAGAATGAACAAAATTCAAAGCTAGCAGAAGAAAATCAATAACAAATATAAGAGCAGAACTAAACAAACATGAGACCAAAAATAAATACATAAATAGAAAAATAAATAAAATAATACAAAGGATCAACAAAACAGTTGATTCTTTAAAAAGATAAAATTGATAAACTACTAGCTAGGTTAACCAAGAAAAGAAGAGAGAAGATTCAAATAAGCTTAATCAGAAATGAAAAAGTAGACTTTACAACTAATACCAGAGAAATACAAAAGATCATCTAAGACTGATACAAACATTTCTATGTCCATAAGAAAATCTAGGGGAAATAGATAAATTCCAGAAAAACCACAAACTCACAAGCTTGAATCAGGAAGGAACAGAAATTATGAACAGACCAATAATGAGTGGCAAGATTAAATCAATAATAAAAAATCTCCCAACAACAACAACAGCAGCCCAGGACCAGATAGATTCATAGCCTGATTCTATTAGATGTCTAAAGAAGAACTGGTAGCAATTCTACTGAAACTTTTTCCAAAAGATCAAGAAGGAGGGAATTGTCCCTAATTCATTCTACAAAGCCAGTATCACCCTGATACCACAGCCATGAAAAGCCTTGGCAAAAAGGAAACTATAGACCAACTCACAATAGCAAAAGTATGGAATCAACCTAAATGTCCATCAACTGATAAATGGATAAAGAAAATGTGGCATATAGATATACCATGAAATACTACTCAGCTATAAAAAGGAGTGAAATAATGCCTTTGCAACACCTTGGATGGAACTGGAGGCCGTTATCCTAAATGACATAACTCAGGAATGGGAAAACTAATACTGTAGGTTCTCACTTATAAGTGGGAGCTAAGCTATGCTAAGCTATGCTAAGCTTATCCAAGCTATGCTTGGTCATAGAGAGTGGTCATAGACATTGGAGACTCAAAAAATAGGAGGTTGGGTGGGTAGGAGAGAATGAAAAATTATCTATTGGGTATACTGTACAATAGTTAGGTGAGATGTACCTTAAAGACCAGACTTCATCACCATACAACATATCTGTGTAACAAAACTCCACCTGTATACCTTAAGTCTATTGAAATTTTTTTTTAATGTAGCAATAAATGACAATGACAGAGGCATGTTAGACTTCAGATTCTAGAGTCCCAAGTGTTTCCAGTAATCTCTTGGCTACCTGAAAAATGTATTATTATTCAGCTCCTCATCTTGAGTTCTAATTTTCTAATTTATATTTTTTGTGACACATTTTCCCCCAGCTCTGTGTGTGTGTGTGTGTGTGTGTGCATGTCCTCAAATCAAAGCCATGATTTTGGTGTTTGTATCCTGAGTCTACCGCTTGTTGTGGGGTAAACTTTTTTTTAACTCATTTAACTGCTCAAGACATACCTTTTTCATTTTGTAAAAGGAGACACCTGTAATAAAATGCACAGCCAAGGACTATTGTGGTAAATAAAAGAATTTTATGTTGCCTAGAATAGTATTCTAACAGATAGGATCACCAATGGAGCAAAGTGGTTAGAAGCAGAGGACTGGAGTCTCACCGCTGGAGATTCTGCCATTTAGAAGGTATGAGACTTTGCACAAATTTACCCTTTTTCTGTGTCATTGTTCTCACCGGTGATCTAAGAATGATAATACTGTTAGGCAGGGACCAAATCTGCAGGTGGCAGGTAGAGGTCAGGAGGGCATTTCCTAGGGGTAGAGAAGCGGGCAGGGGGGAACCAATCAGGGGAAGGGATGGCAGGAAACCGCAGAACACCTTACAGTCATGTATATCTATCATCTGGTAACATCACACACCCTGCTCTTCCCTAGCCAGGTCAACAAAAGAGAACCACCTGGGAGTCCTAAACATCTTTCTGCATTCATGGAGACTGACCCGTTCCTCACTGGAACATACTCTTACTGTGTATAGCTCCCTTCTTTTCTGCAATGAAAGCTGTTTGTGTGGCATTGCTTCCTGTCTGTGGTCACTCCATCACACTGGCCCTGCTTGTGAGTTTTCCAAGCAAGGAGCCAAAGAATCAGGATAACAGTCCACCAAGAGGCGGGCCCTGACATTACCCACTTCATGGACTTACTTTCAGGATTCAATTGAAGAATATATGGTTAAGCTGGTTCCTCAATAAATATATATTATCACTGATAATGAGTTATCAATATATTAATTAAATGCAAACAATATTACGAATAATAACGAGTCACTTCTTTTGCCTGTAAACTCAAGGAGGGCAGGGGCTAAATCTTGTTATCCATCAAATGATATACAAACACAATGACATAAAATTAATACATAATGTCCAGTAGATTAAAACAAAGAAGACATATTTGGTGGAGATGGTATGTGTAATTTGACCACAATCTCATTTCAGTGTAGGGGAAGAAACTGGGCAGCTTCCCTGCTTCCTGCTGGCCCAAGCTAATGCCTCAGGCCTTAACCCAAAAGATCTCTTCAGGCCATGTGACTCAGGGGAAGCTTTGAGAACTCAGGAGCCTTGGCAGAAACTTGTAAGAGACAGAGATGGTGGGATGGGGGGAAGAAAAGATCTTCCCAACTCCTTTTTTGCTCCAGGACTCTCTCAGGCTAAAAGTAACCCAACCAATTGGACAATTAGGCCAGGCCACCCTATGAACAATAACATAGCCAAATATGATAGGAAACCAAAATTCTGCCAAGCATGAAATTATACACTAGAGGCCAAGGTTGTTTTCATAGGAACCAGGACCTCTGGTGAAATATGGTCCATATGTGTAAAAGGGCATTTGGTGGAACTGTCCTGCAGGGGCTGGCCCTAGAAGAAAGGTTGGATGGATGAAAAGAACGTGAGCAAGGTGAATGAAGGGACAGGTGAAAACGCTTGCTTGCTGTGTGCAAAGGTCAGATGAAAACAGCTGACCTGCATGGAAGCTGTTAAAGGAATTAGCAAATGGCCCGGACCATTTGCACATGTCCTTGGAAATAAATACGGGAGGATCTTGGCTGAGGAAGCTATTTTCTCCTTCAGACTTTGGCCTCTCCTCTTCTCTCTAAACACTATGTGTTTTGAGTAATTATTCCTTCGCTACCCAGCTCAGGGGTGAAAAGCTGCTGCTACACTGACCAACATTCATAACTTAAATTTTCAAAGAAATCTGTGACCCAAAATCTAAAATGGTCTGTCCATAAAAAGAATCAGTTCACTATGCATAGCAGCGGACTGTTAAGGTACCAGGAATGCCTTTTCTTCGGCAGGAAGCATGATCCAGAAATAAGCCAGGTAATGTACTCTTTATGAGTTGATTGTGACTGTATGTTTTGTTCTTTGAAGAGACTATATTATTTTCTCAAGAAACATGACAAGTGTTAGTGAAAGATATGTCACCTCGTGAATGGATTTTGACATAACAGGTAAGGGCAGAAAGTGTTGGACAGGAAATCACAAGGCCTGAATACTGCTCCTGACCCAACCTCTGCAACTGAATAGACCCAGGAACTGATTCGCTCAACCTTGGCAAATCAGATGGTGCTGAAAAAAACGATAAAAGGTTAGTGTGGTAGGCTATTTGCAAAAGGAGTAGGGAGTGTGGCCAAGGCTACTCTATTCTCTCTCTGTCTTAGCAATAGAACTAGGGACTGGACCATGGCTTACTTCAAACTTGCCTGCTAAACTGGACCTGTTTTTGCATTTTCCTTAGAAAGCAAGTGGGGGAGGAATGGTAATTCTAGTAGGGCTCTTGGCTCAAAGACACTTTTGCCATGGGAGTGAAGTACGTTGTTACAAGAGAAATGGGGATAAATGAACACACCACTTGATTATATTGTAAAAGCCAACCTTTACCGAGCCCTTCCCCAGGGCCATCCAGCATGCTGTGTCTTTGACTTTGGGCATGTCATTCAATCCTCCCACCTCTAGGGCACATAGTTTTTTAACCTCCCTTTTACAGAAGAAGAAACTGAGATGTGCAGAGTTTAAGCAAAATCTAGTTTAACATCACAATGCTAGCAAATGGCGGAGTAGAGATTCAAACCCAGCCTATCAGACTCACGAGCCCACCTTCACAAACTAGTGTTTACTGGCTTCAAATTTTACATTTTTAACACTGTTTAAAGAAATCAATTGTAAAAGTATTATGCATTCATTTAGAAAAATTCAGAAAACTATGACTCACTCATATATTAATATAATCTTGACAGAACATGGTTCCCATTAATAAGAGACCAAATATAATTAGCGTAGACGTTTACATTTTCATGGTTACTTTACATACTAAGCATTTGATTTGTGTAAAAATCATAGCTTTCTTGCTGTGCATCAGGCACGCCTGCTGTGTCCATCCTCAGGAACTTTGCGATGGCCAATGTCTTGGCTTTGAATGCCTCGCTTTTGGCTTGTCATGTGACACATTCCCTCCCTCTCTTTATCTCTCTGCTCAAATATTCACTTTGTTAGAGGCTCTCTCAGACTATAACCTCTGTGAGTACCTTTGATTTGCATGATATTTCTAGAACCTCGTAGTATAGCGTCTGGCACCTAGTAGGTGCTCAATAACATTTGCTGAATGAAGGCACTGTTGGATAAGAAATTATTTTTCCCATTCAGAGGTCAAGAGAAGTAAAATAAGTGAGGCGAGAGGGATTGCTTATGGCTAGAAAATAGCAGAATAAGGCGTTGTGCCAATTCTCCTAATTTCTAACCACATGCTTTCTCCCACTCAGCTCAGTTCTGCCTCTAATGTAATTGGCTCTGTGCACAGGGCCAGCACAGCTCTGCATAGAGCTGTACCAGTGCAACATGCTCAGTAAATGGATATGAATCCTGGTACTTAGGGGAAAAAAATGCAGTGTTGAATAATCAACTTCGTATTTATCTTTTTGAGGGCTGCATTTTGAGAAATGCTAACAGGAAGAAAACAAATGATTCCAATACAACCACAGGAAGTATAAACCCTTTCTTTATTCCCAAGGGTGGTCTCTGTTCCATTTATCCTGTAGAAGCACATGTTGAGGTCATAGCTCTAGCCCCGTTCCATGACCTTGGGCCAGTTGCATCCTCTCCAGAACTCAGTTGTGTACATTTGTAATATGTTTGAGTTGGTCCGGATGATCTTTAAGCCCCGTTAAGCTTTAATACTTCAAGCTCTGAGCATACTTGGTGCCCTTCTCCCCACTAAGAAGACGTGTTTCTGCGGCTGGGGAGGGGACACATTGGGTATCACAAGTGTCAGATGGGCAGTAATTCAAGATCCCAGCTTGGCTGTTGGATAGGTAGAAGAGAAAGCATGCAAAAATAAAACCCTGTTGCCAAGTTAAAAAAAAAAAAAGAATAAACCATTTTAAAGAACAAAATCTGTTACCTTTCTCTCATAAAAGCAACACCAGGCCTGGAGATAATGTGAGCAAAAATAAATATGTGGGAAAGTTCTTTCGCTGCTGCTTCTGGCAGTTTTCTGATCCCTTTCTCTCACTTTGCACTGACTGTCAAATGGTCTATCAAGAGGTTAGTTTGTAATTAAACTTAGCTCTAATTGCTGGAACAAGTTACTAATTGTGTTCTTAAATCCTTTTATTCTATACCCTAGAAACCAGTGCATTTCAGCCTTTAAATGCTAGTGGTTTGGGAGAATCACATAAGTACAGCTTTTAGCAGAAATTTTGTTCATTTGAAGCTTTTACCCAGAACATCAATCAAGAAAACTTAAAAACATGAAACCAATTGGTGAAGGGAATAATCCTCCCTCCACAACAATAACAGACAGTAAATTTGAAAAAACGTTCTGCCTTCTCTCTTTCTAAATTATAGATAGAGCCATGTTTAATGGTTGGTTTATATACTGAGACCCACATTCGGGAATCCGTCCCTATTAAATGGAGGTTCGTATCTTTAAAGGGTCAGTATTTTTACTGGGTGCATCTTTAAAGGGTGTTTTTGAGGTGTGGAAAATCTTTTGGAACTATTTAAATCCATTTATGGAGTCATCACATTTTGAAAAAGCCAAGTAAGTAATGCAAGTGTCAGTTTAATTTGAATCTGAGTTATGCAGAGTAAACAAAGTAATGAATCTGAAAGAGTAGAACTTGGAAGAGAAGCAAAGAATATACAGTAGTTCAGACACAGTAAATATTTGGCCTATATAATGCTGGTGGAGCCTGGTGGTTCAAAAACTTTTAAATGTCTTTCTATATTTGGACCGTGTGGAGGGTAGTACTGGTTTTGTATCATTAGCCTTCGGCTCCCCATTTCTCCTCCCTAAGAAATCCTTGAGTTTGGTGGCAGTGACCCTACCCTCCGGCTTCATTGCATCAATCTATTAGAGCAACTGTGCCCACCCCTTGCTCTTGGCCACAGTAATGTGGTTTGGGGGCCAGAGATGAGGCCATGAACTCCCAATTCTAGCCAATGAAGCCAAGTGAGACTCAGTTCCAGACCTTCATTTGTTAGCAGAGAAGGCTAGGCTTTCTCCCCTGCTGGATTTAAATGTGGACATGTGAAGTCCCAGGGAGAAAATATTTATCATGTTTATTTCTACCTAGAATCATATGAAGTCCTTTCTAATTTTAGGGTATTTCTTTTAATGTTAGCCACTTTTGCTTATAACTGCACGTCCTGACTGATAAAATCTGGGATGATTGGAACCATTTGGCTTCCACTACAAAAGCCAGACATAGGACAAAACTGACACCATTAACCATGACAGAGAGAGAAAGGGGAAGAAGAAAATGAGAGAGAGAGAAGGGGAAAGGGGGTGGAGAGAGAGAGAGAGAGAGTAGATCTAGGTGACTACCACCAACTGGGTGTCTTAAACAACAGACATTTACTGTCTTACCATTCTGGAGGCTAGAAGTCCGATACCAATTGTGTTAGTTCCTAACGAGGTCTGTGAGGGAGAATGTATTCCATTGCCTCTCTCCTAGATTCTGGTGTTTTGCTGGCAATCGTTGGCATTCTTTGGCTTGCAGATCGATCATCACAACTTTTGCCTTCCTCTTCACTTGGCATACTCCTCTTTGTCTTCACGTGGTCTTCCTTCTGTGTGTCTCTGTCTCTGTGTCCAAATTTCCCCTTTTTATAAGGAAAACAGTCCTACTGAATCAAGGTCCACTCTAATAACCTCATTTGAACTTAACTTGTTACATCAAAAACACATTATTTTCAAATCAGGTCATTTTCTGAGGCCCTGGGCATTCAAACTTCAACATATTTTGGAGAAGTGGGAAAGAAACACAACTATTAAAAAATTCATAACACCACATAATAAGAATAGGCAACTATTAAGTGTATCTTAGTGTAAGTGATCACAAAATGTCTTTCTGAGGACATTTACTCTGAGAATTAAAAGATAAGATGGAACTAAAAGACTAGATCTGATTTTTTAGGGAGGAAAAAACATTTTGGAGGGGAAAGCTAATGTGTAGTTCTTAGCTATGTACATGTTTCTTGGTACATAACATGAAACAACAACAAAAACAGTCAAAAAAGCAACAATAAAAAGGCCTTTATTGCTTAATAAAGGCCTTTATTGCTTTGAATTACATTTTATGTAATTTGGAAGTTAAAGAGTTAAATAAGTAGAATCCATCTGAATAATTCTTATTAAAATTTCACTTGTGCTATGTAATTGACTTTAAATTCCACAAGTCTTATTTTCTTTATTGCACAGCAAGGTGACTTTTTACTTCTTGCTTTGATGTTTGTTTGATATTGTGATCTTTGATTTTCTTTCATGTCAAATTTTACTACTCTGTGCATTTATGGAATTGGGGGCCATCTTAGTACCATTTGTCTCTCTGGTCTCAACCATAGGCCTATCAAATAGTAGGGACTTCATAAACAATTCAGTGAATGAAACGAACTCCATTCTTTGGAGTTTAGAAGCAGTGGTATGTCAATAAACATTTAACAAGTGCCTCTTTTTCCCAAATCCAATTTTTAGCATGTGCCAATTTCTATGGTGTAAATATTTCCACCAAGGCTAGATTCAAGCTACCAATATGACATCCCTAAACTGAGAAATGGGGAAGGGATGCATACAATCAGATCTTGCAAGCCAGTGCCAGCTGGCTCCAGCATACCATTAACATTTCAGGAATCTACCTAGGGAGAGGATACATGCATTGTTATCATATTAACTTGCTAGCCCCTAAAGCCAGGCTATTGTCGGAATTTTATTTATCTCACTGAATGTCCATGTGCTCGTCTGCAAAGTAGGAATAAAACTTGCTACAGAGGATTCTTATGAAAATTAAAATAAATTGTCACTCATAGAGCAACAGAATAGGGAATATAAGAAACAACTAACATATGTTAGTTTTAGCTTTGTTTTTAATTTTGTTGGTATCAATAGAAAAGGTTTCTTGTCTCTTGAATTCCGACACAAAGATGAAAACAAATATAAATGCTGCAATAGGACATGGAATTTATCTGACTGGAGACCAACTCTTCCTATTGACTATAAATCTAGAAGCATTGCAAAAATGCAAGTTTCTGAGTGGACATCAATAACTGGAAGTTGGTATTGTGCTTATGATGCTTAATCTATAACTGGTTTCTGGCCACAAAGAAGATATAATAATATCAACTTCTGAAAAGAATGGTGATTTTAAATGAAGAGGTGGCTCAAATAACTGAAGTATAAGAGAAAAATAGAAAAATCTTGGGGAGGATTTGGAGACCTATCACTCTCTTGAAGACTACATCATATATGTGTGTGTATATATACATATATATACACTTTAATCTCCAAGAGGAGGATAGGCATCAAGACTCCATCTTACTGCAGAGGATTGCAAACCCAAGTGTCGGGCAAGTGAAAAGAAACAGGTGAAATGGTCTTTGCGTGCGTGTGTGTGTGTGTGTGTGTGTGTGTGAGAGAGAGAGAGAGAGAGAGAGAAGGAAGGAAAGAAGGAAGGAAGAAGTAAATTCAATTGAAAAGAACATTCAAAGACATTCAAATTTTAAAATATTTAATGACTATGCAGACCCAAATAAAACATATACCCCATGGAATGGATTCTGGCCCACAGGTCTAAGTTTGAGACCCTGCACTATGTTGAGAAGAAATGTGTCAAGCCTGCTCCAAGAAGTGAATCAATAAATCAGTTCAATTTTTAATGGAGATAAATACAAGCAATTTAACTTGTCTTCTTTCTACTAGATTGGTTGATTTATATCCAGTTTTTATTTTTAGACTTTCCCTTTTGTCCACAATGACTATATGCTCACTGTAAATAATTTAAACAAAATAGAAAAGCATACGGCATAGAGTGCCATCAAAATCTCCCACTTGGAGGAGATTAATTGAACATTCTAGTAAAGGTTCTTCCACACACATGCACACACATATATGCATACACAGTGAATGCTATGTGTGATTTTGCAAACTGGTCTCATGCTATATACATGCTTCTCTTTAACAAAAAACTCATGAAGAATTTTTATTCACTGACTCTTGCCTTAGACTCCTGGTTCTATAATTTAGTAAATTTTGGCTCAAAATATGGCATAAAGTAATTGTAGTTCAGGTATCAAGATCTCATATCTAGTCAGTTTCTTCCTTGAAATAAAACATTTCTTCTTTAGTCTCATTTCTAACGGAGGAGAAACGGGCAAACTTGTTTCAGGAATCAGGCAAAACTATTGTTCAAAATTTATCAACCTTTACTTATCTCTGGATTTTTTTTTCTGTCTCCTCACTGTGTTTTATCTCCCCTCCACTGATCTTTTTTTGCAGATGACCTTTCATCCTATTTCTCATCTGCTGGTCCCATCAACCCTAACTCTGTATCTGCTAAAACTCAGGTAATTGCTTTTAGATGGGTATAATTAAGAAGCCATTAGTGTAAAGTTTCATTTCAGTTTACGCCTTGGTCTGCATTTGAGCAGAGAAATATGAAATTAAGGTATTAGCTCTTTTCAAGAGTATGAGTCACGAGCTAATAAGTTTCAAGAGCAGTTTCTCAACTGTAATGATTGTGCTTTTCTCTTTGAAAATCTTCTCTTTGGAATTCTCATAGAGGGAATATTTTAAAATAAAGGGGAACAAATCTATGAGGACAGACCTGGATTGGGTACATGATTCCTGAAACGTGACTGTCCATGTTGCCCTATGGGGGGGAGTGACATGAAATCTTTAAAAAGTAGCTATTGTATAAGAATTCCCTGTATTTGAGTGCAGCAGTGAGAGACATTGTAGATGGAGTTCATGCCCTCATAAAGGAGAAGTAGAAGTCAAAATGCTTAATGTGATTCAGGGTAAGCCACCTACAACAGTATTTCTCAAACTTGGCTGCATATTAGAATTACCTGATTTATTAGTTTCCTGTGGTTGCCATAACCAATTACCACAAACTGGGTGTCTTAAAACAACAGAAATTTATTCTTTCACACTTCTGAAAGCTAGAAATTTGAATTCAAATTGTTGGCAGGGCTATACTCTCTCTGAAGACTCCAGAAAAAAACAAAAACAAAAACAAAAAAACCCTAACTTTCCTCTTCCTAGATTCTCTTGATTCCTGGAAATCCTTGGTTGTTTTTGACTTGTAGCTACCTCACTCCAGTATCTGCCTTCACTGTCCCACGGCCTTCTTTCCTGTGTATGTATCCATTTGTCCTCTCTTCTTATAAAGATAAAAGTTATTGGATTTAGGACCCATCCAAATCCAGCATAACGTCATCTCAGCATTAACATCTATAAAGCCATTAAAGCCACTTTCTGGGGTTCCAAGAGTATGTGAAATTTGGAGGGACACTATTGAACCTACTACATGGGGGAAGTTTTTAAAATTCCGATGTCTATGCTGTACTCCAGAGTAATTAAATTAGAAATCTAGGAAGGTATATACTGGAATTACTTAGGGAGCTTTAAAAGGAACTGAGGCTTGGGTATTATCCCCAGAGATTCTAATCTACAAAATAGGTATTCTAACAGGTGCAGCATTGGATTTTTAGGAAAAATCAATGAGATGATATGAAGTGTCCGGCAAGAGCCTGACATATAACATGTGCTCTATTAATATTAATGTTTTCTTTTTGATTGGTTTATCTTGATTTATTTAGAAAAATATGAATATAATTTCATGTATGTAAAAATGCAATGTTCAAAAGCATTGATCTCCTTCTTTCTATGCCTTTATCTAGACAAATCTGATTATCTTCTTTATGTTTCTAAGGTCAGTGTTTCACCTAGTAGATGGTTTTCTCTTACCATAACCCTTACACATCCTGCTTTCCTGATAAACAAATACCTATTATCTCTTCCATAGTTAAGTCCAATTGCCATCATACTCCCATGTCCCAACCTTTCTCTGTAAAACAGGTCAAGTTATAAACCCTGATCTCCTCCAGCCTGTCAGGATAACTAACCATCCCAGTTTTCCCAGGATTGAAAGATTTCCCAAAATATGGGACTTTCAGTGCTAATACTTAGACAGTTCCAGGCATGTCACTCTAAGTTTGCTCCAGTCAGCCATAGATAACAAAACATACCTACTGTTACCCCAGGAATATTAAGTATATTAGAAATACAAGTCTCTTTTAGAGCAAATACGAATATGTTTAAAGTATGATAATCATTTTCAAGTCTGTACAAAAACTTTTAAAGAGCAAAATAGCAAATAATAATGACAGTGATGATATGAATATATATTGATCACTTGCATTAATCCAGTTTCTGTTCTAAAGGGTTTATAGATATTATTCATTTAATCCTCATAGCAACCATATATGGCAAATGGCACTATTATCTTCATTTTCTAAGTGAAGAAATTGGAGTTCAAACAGGTTATGGTACTCCTGCAAGGTCTCACAGTGTCTTAGTTCATTTGGGCTGCTATAAAAATACTTAAGACTAGGTAATTTACAAACAATAGAAATTTATTGTTCATAGTTCAGGAAGCTGGGAAATCCAAGATCAAGATGTCAGCAGATTTAATGTTGGATGAGGACTGTCTGCTTCATAGGTGATGCCTTCTATGTGTCCTCACATAACAGAAGGAGCAAACGAGCTCCCTAAAGCTACTCTTTTGTAAGAGTACTAATACTATTCATGGGGGCACATCCCTCATTACCTAATCCATTCCTAAAGGCACCACCTCTGAATACTATTGCATTAGAGATTAAGTTTCAACATATGAATTCTGGGGGGACACAAACATTCAAACCATAAAACAAAACCAGAATGTATTTTGGTCCAGTGTAAATCCAGGCAGTGTGGCTTCGACACTGGTAGTATTAACTCCTAAGCCATACTGAATGAATGCACGAGGGATGCAGAAACACATGCATGAGAAGGACATAGGGACACTGTCTTCACGTGGTATGATGCGGGAAGCCATCACAAGGAAGGGGTAACTGAATTGGCATGCCTATAATATTGAATCATGACTTCCCTTAAGTGATTCATTTAAAAATGATAAGCACTTAATATGTACAGTGCACATACAGAAATACTGAAGTGATAGTAGCCAGAACTTTTAAGGGTGTTACTATGTCCCTGCTGTTATGTTAGGCTCTCTATACAATATCACCTCATGGCATGGACTCCTAGTATCCATCTAATAAGCAGGAACTATAAGTATTCTTGTCACAGAAAAGAGAATTTAGGATCAAAATTATCCATTTCCTTGACCTAGAATTTCACAGTTAGTTTGTGATAGGCACATGATTCAAATCTATGTCTTTTTGTGCATCTGTTTGTTTATCATGGAAGTCTGTATTCATAGCCAACACTGCTGCCTTGCCCTTCATAGTGAGGAGGGAAGCAGAATATTTTGTTGAGTCTTAAACAAAAAACGTATAAAAATGCATATAGTGGATGCTTCATATAAGATTGGTTAATTCAACTTTTCAAGATTGGAGTGAGGGTATAAAACTAAAGCAGGAGAAGGATAGTGAAAGGGACAGAGAAGAGAATTTTCCAGTAAGGAGAGCTGGCAGCATGGGCACTTCATCTCTGGGGCACAGCCAGGCCTAATTTTCATGAAGAAAGGCAGCAACCAAGGCTGTGGAAATCACTCTTACGACCAAATTGGAAGTACAGTTAATCAGGGCTTAATTGAACAGTTCAATCTCTGAGCAAGGAG
Organism: Eulemur rufifrons; assembly: GCF_041146395.1. Classification (NCBI taxonomy): domain Eukaryota; kingdom Metazoa; phylum Chordata; class Mammalia; order Primates; family Lemuridae; genus Eulemur; species Eulemur rufifrons. The sequence continues at coordinate 271,762,750 of NC_090989.1, forward strand.
TGGATGGGGAAAGGTAATGGAGGATGGGGTGGGAAAGAAAAAAAAGAAACACATATAGACCCTCTGTTTAAGATAGTGAAATGTGTCTTCTCATCCATAATGCAGCACCATAATGTTCTTGTATGAATTGAAAATGCCAGGCAATCAAAGGCCATATGTCTTCAGCTTAGATCCACAGAGTGTCCATGTATTTTTAATCAAGGCTGCATCTCTGAAGTATGTTTATGCTTTCCTGGCATAAAAGATGCTCCACCAGATTAGCTCTGTGCCCAGCTCCAGGCTGTTGTTACCTTTGGCTATGCCAGGAGAAAGGAAGTTGGCAGATCCCCCATAATGTATTACTGTAAAGCTAATGCAAGCTGTACTTGAGGGAGAGTGAACACTGAGCAATCCATTAAGGCTGAGGATAGGGGCTTATGAGTCACTGAAGGCTTTGCTCCCTAGAAGATCTCTCTGCTTCCATTCTCTCCCCACGCCCTAACATTCATCCTCCATGCAATAACCAGAGTGATCTGTTAGAAATGTAAATTCAGTCTCCTCATTCTCCCACTCAAAACCCTCTCATAGAGGCTGGGCACATTTAAAATAAAAACAACGCTCTTTGATACAGTCTACATAGTTCTGTAGGATTTGTTTTTACCATCTTTATTTCATATCATACCTCGCTTCCCTATACTCACAATGTTTCAGTCACATTGCTCATGTTCCTGTTCCTGAACACTTTCTATTCCTAATCGCTTATTATTCCCTCTTTCATGCATTAATTCAAAACCTGCTGGGCACCATGTTTGTGCTAGCAACTCTCCTAAGCACGAGTGAATACAACAGATAAATCTTCTTGCCCTCCTGGAATTTATATCCTAGTGGAGGGGAGAGAGAGAAAAAATAAAGAAGAAGAAAACGTACAGACATTTTAACAATGTTGATTTTGCCCACCCATGAGCATGGCATGGTTTTCCACCTGTTTGTGTCCTCTGCTATTTCCTTTCTCAGTGTTTCATAGTTCCCCCTATAGAGGTCTTTTACCTCCTCAGTTAAATATATTCATAGGCATTTTATCTTCTTTGTTGCCATTGTGAAGGGTATTGAGTCTTTGGTTTGGTTCTCAGTTTGTTGTTGTTGGAGTATAGGAATGCTACTGATTTCTGCACATTGATTTTGTAACCTGAGACTTTGCTGAATTTGTTTATCAATTCCAGTAGTCTCATGGAAAACTCTTTGGAGTTTTCTAGATATAAGATAATATCATCAGCAAAGACCAATAGTTTGACCTCTTCTACCCCCATTTGGATGCTCTTGATTTCCTTCTCTTATCTGATTGCTCTGGCTAGGACTTCCAGCTCTAAGTTGAATAGAGGCAGTGATAGAGGGCAAACTTGTTTGGTTCCAGTTCTAAGCGGGAATGCTTTCAATTTTTCCCCATTCAGTATGATGTTGGCTGTGGGTTTGTCATATATGGCTCACATCATTTTTAGGTAAGTCCTGTCTGTGCCTATTTTGTGAAGTGTTTTTATCACATAGAGCTGGAGCCCATTCTACAAAATGAAGTATCACAAGAATGGAAAAACAAGCACCACATGTACTCATCATTAAATTGGTATTAACTGATCAACACTTAAGTGCACATATAGCAGTAACATGCATCGCGTGTCAGGCAGATGGGAGGGAGTGGAGGGGATGGGTATATACACACCTAATGGGAGAGATGCACACTGTCTGGGGCATGGACATGCTTGAAGCTCTGACTCGGGTGGGGAAAAGGCAATATATGTAACCTAAACATTTGTACCTCTGTAATATACTGGAATAAAAAAATTTAAAAAAAGAAAATGTAAAGTTTATAGTATGCTAGAAAGTGAAAATCCCTTTATAAAATGGAAAGAGTAAAAGTAGGGTCATGTAGATGGGGTCAGGATTGATTGGTAAAAAGGGCTAGGTTGTGAAATTAAATAGGGTGGTCTGGGAGATGTCTTACTTTAAGGCCTTACTCTTGCTGCTCCCTTTCCTATGACACCTTTCATCCATTTCACTGATGAAGGAATCAAGAACTCCAAAGTTTGCTTAAATAATATCCTCTCTCTTCTTGGAATAAACTCTTAATTTCCCTCAAATTCTGCAGGTTTTATTTTCTTTTCATTGGTTTGATTTTATTAAACATTTTGAGAGTTTTATTTTTTAACTATATGTCAGACATTAAGAATATGCTCCCCTCTTCTGCCCCACACACACACACACACACACACACACGTTAGTTTCTGAACTGTAGCTCCAAAACTACAAGTGTTGTTTTATGGTTGAATGTTTCATGGAAATGTTGTTTCATCTTACATCACAATTGTACTGAAATCTGACCCTCTTTGAAATCATTTGACTAATTAACTTGCACCAGAGCTTTGGTGAACAATGACACATATTTTACTAAAAATGCCATAGGAAAAATGAACACGGAGATTACATCACACACCTCTAAGCAAGCAACTTAAAAATACCTCAATGTAAAAATATAACTTCTCTGAAGTTCCTTCCCACTCTTGTTGTCACTGGAGTTTCCTTTTTTCTCCTTATAATGCAATAAAAGACCATTCTAACGGTCTTAGAGCTCTTCTGTCAAGTATTTTTCTCTATGCATTTCAAATTATTCTTTCCTTTATTAGACACAATAATCCAACTCTGAACTACCTCCTATTTCCAACAGTGCTTATCCAAAGTCATCACAGTTGTTCAGCTAAACAAAGATCCTCTAATTAGCAGAACTAACCATTCTTAGAAAATGATGTGGTGCATATTGCATTGCCATGATTGGCCAACAGCTCCTAAAGAGTCAAATCATCATTAACCTAAGGTTCAAGTGTCTGAATCATCATTTATAAGATGGTCAAAAAGATACTGACTTCATGAGGTTGTTGTGAGGATCACGTGGAATAAGTGTGGAAAGAACCTGACATGTAATCCAAAACAGAGTAACCTGCTAGAAGTTCAATGTGTTCTGGTTAATTTCTCCTTAATTGACCATACATGATGATATGCTTGTCCCATAACTTCTTACTGTGTTAGTGTCTAGGGGCATATCAGTCTCTTAAAGGTTGTCAGTCTCCCGAACATTTGCTCAGAAATAGTCCAGAAAAAATGCAAACTATAAAAGCACATGTTATTGTCATTTTATTTATGATTGAGACATGACTATCCTGATGAAAATCCAGAAAAAGTGTGCGTGTGTTTCCAGCGAATTTACAAGTGCTGAAACTCCTCTATCAAAGGCTGTGTTATGTTCTAAAAGGCTGTTATAACATTCTTTTATTCATAGCCCTATTTGACACTACGTAGGCTAACACTCCAACTGTTAATGGTGGACGGAGGCATTATGCAATTTAACTTTGATGCAAAACTTTGTCCCTATGTAGAAATGTCAAGGTTTGAAAGTCCCTACCCAGAGAAGCTTCTCTATTTTTAATCTAATTCATATTCCTAGCAGATCTTGGGAACAATCATGCTCTTTGCAGTAGCTCTCTGGGCATGGCTGAGCAATGCCAATGACCAGAACCACTTGATAGCATCTAAATATAAGAGATTAGCAACCTCTTAAACCTGCTGGTTCCAGCAATTCCACAGAGGCAGGTTCTCCTGGGCTTGTGTTGTTGGAGCCAATGACAAAAGCACCCATGGGAGTGAAAAAATACATTCATCTACACCAGAGATGTAACAGCATATATTAAAAGAAACCGCCAGACTATAGCTCTTAGGCTTTAATTTAGGATTATTGAGTTATTTTTTTCAGTCCTTCATATCCCAACACTATACAAGTAACATGTACTCTTTAAAGAGCTGTGGAAATGACAGAGATGAGTAACAATTGACAAAATATTTATATCACAAATATCATGTCAGTTAATCTACACAGCAATTTCATAAGATTGATATAACTATTGTTATTTTATAAAAGGCAAAATCAAGGCTTAGAAAGATTAGAAAACTTACTTAAGATTAGCAAGTTAGTGCTGAAGTTACATTTCAAAAACAGATCAGTCATAAATAATTTGGTAAATGCTTTATATACATTTCCCCCTTCAATCTGCACAGAAAACTCTGTTTTATCTCCATTTCAGAGGTGAGTGCATTGCGGTTCAGGGAAATTTTGCCCATGTTCAGAGAGATCATGTGCACATTCTGTGAGAAGTACACATAAAGTACTCTTGGTTTCTGGTGACCATTAAGGGCAGGGAGTTAGGTTTATTAAGATGCACTAAATCTTCCATGAGGTCTGCAAAGGGGTAAAGTTGAAGGAGAGAAAGGGTAACAACAACAAAATAGTTACATTAACATGGACACTAATTCTGCTTCTATTTTAGATGGCAAGTCTGTTTTTTCTGTTGAGTTATGTAAGAGAAGGCATTGTGTTTGTGTTCAAAGGGCAAGTTTGAGGAAAAGCTCAGGATTATCGCCTGCATTCTAAGTGGCCCAAGTGATGGAGAGAATGGGCCCTGTTCCAAATTGATTAGTTCAGCTACCTTCTCATTATTGTTCCGCCTGAAGTTTGGCACCCAAGCAAGGTCATTCCATGCATGGGTCTGCGTGACTTAACTGATTCTGCTACAAACTTCCTCCTCTTCCACACGCCCACCCCCAACACAGCATGCCACCTGCACTAGAGAAAATTAAAAACCAGCCCATACATTTTACATGAGTTCCCAAGACCAGGGAGAAATTAATATTATGTTGTCTTTTGATAAAGATACAGCTGTTTGTAAAGATGCTCATCCAATTCAGTAATAGGAAGCCTTGTTTAAATTCCTCCACGGAGCCTATACCTCAAGATGGGATAAAGAAATGCATACAGACCCAGAAGAATATGTTTGATCAAGTTTTCATTTTGCAGTTCACCTTACAAAGAAATTATGTATTAGGTTACATATTAGGTTGCTGCTCTCCCCAAACTTTCAGGTGCCTCATTAATTTTCTATTTCCACATTTCTTTTTAGGTTGTTCCGTTAGCCTGGAATTACGTCTTCTCATATTCTCATGTTCAAATACTTCCAGTTGTTCAAGGTTGACCTCAAATGTCTCATTTTCCACAAAGCCACCTTATTCTCTCAAAGTAAGATAGGATTGATCTCTTGTCAGATCTTCAGTAACTCCTAGAAAAGTTCTAAATTCCTGATTCTCAGGTTCCCCACCAATAATTTGAGAATAATTATAGTTATATTTCAGAGTTGATTTAAAAATTAGAGATAATGTGTAAGAAACCTAACAGAGTCTTTGACAAATAATGTTCAATGAATAGTATTTGTTTTGTTATTATTCCTACTAACAAGGAAATGGAATGTCCAAAATTCTTTGCATGGAATTCAAAACCCTTCTTAGTCAAGTCCCAGCCTTAGTTCCCAGTTTTGTGCCCTGCCACTTTTTCTGGGGTACCTCTATCTGCACCCTTCGAAAAGTCTGTATTCTATTAAACTAAACCTCTTAGAATCTTCATGGGTGTTTTATTTTTCTCTTTGTTTCCTTCTACGCTAACACATGCCCAAGTTCTCGTGCTTTGTAAGATGTATAGACAATAAGAAACAGAATCAGAATTCAGATTAGTTTCCCATATCCATAAAAACTCCAGCCAGGCTTTTAAAAGGTGCCACAGAATTTTTAAGAAGTGATTTGTTTGGTTTATGAGCACATGTTTGAATTTAAGACAAACTTGAGTTTGAATGTTAGCTGAATGGCTACACAATTACAAGAAAGATCCTTCAGCTCCCTTAGCTTCAGCAGTGGCATTTGTAAAATGGTAACAATATATACCTCTTAAAGTTATTATTGCATCTTATGATTATATATATTTATGATATAACCTATATATGATGTATATATAACAGATATATGCATACACACACATATATATCTATGATTCCCCATAATTACTTTAAGGTATGTGTGTGTATATGTGTGTATATGAATTTGCACATATTTGTGTATATATGTATATAGAATATATAGTATGTAAATTATCATATATATAGTGCATGATATATCTATATCTATAAATCTATGTTTATACAAATATATATTTTGAGAAGATCTGCCTTAAGTCTGACAAAAGGTATAAATAGATCTAGGAGTTGGTTGGTTTGAAATCAAACTACTTTTAAAGTCGTTGAATAATGCAGTTTAGTTTAGTGAGAGGCTAAAGGGATTTGTTAAGCCCATTGCTATATTCCCTATGTCTTGGTATAGCATCAAAAGGGCAAATAAAGGCTGCAGGTAGAGTAGAAAGTGATCCACAACCTGTTCCAGAACACCGAGGGAGAGATGAGGAAGAGAGTAAATTCCTGGTGTTTACTAACTTGTAATAAACTATCTCTACATAATTGAGAAATATAGACTGATGTCTGTCACCCAACAGTTGATGACTCATTTTTGCTCTGTGACAGGGCCTTAGAATATAGGTTGCTGTGAGAAGCCAGAAGTGTCACTAGAGAAGAGATTCCTCTGCAATGGGAAACAGGCCAGTTCAGGGATAAGGCTGTATTTTAAAACTTAGAATGATGCCTGAGGCATAGTAAGCAACTGATTCAGTGGTACCTATTATTATGAGGTAATAGTTGCTATTGACGAGTTTTGACTGACCAACATTGAAATATTATTACTGATACTAAATATATCTAAATTACATATATATGCATACATATATATATATATATATATATAGATATTTCTTTGCACATAAAGGCAGAAAAAAAGCTTTCAATAAAGCTCACCTAATGAAGCCTTTTGTTTAGCAATACAGTTTCCCCATTGCTGTAAAAGGCATGGCATCGACATATTTTGCTGACCTAGCTTCAATAAATTTTAATTCAACAAAAAGCCCGGTTGAACAGATGCATTCACAAGTCCCAAGCCATGTAACACTCAATCTGTTTAACCGAAATGTTTCTCTGGTTCCGTATCTGTGCTTTGTGGTGGAACTGGATTTATGTCTTTCTGTCTCAGTGGAGCATGGATGTAAGGGGCGTCAGAAAGGGAGCCAGACCTGGAAGGCACAAGAGGTGAAGTGGTGGCTGGGAGATCATAGAGGCTGATGTGTTGGAAAGATACAGACAAAGATGACTCAGATTATTTCTTCAAGTAAAAAAAAAAAAAATGCACATCCCCTTTGTGCTTTGTGTACTGTCACAGTGGGTTTCCACTTAACGACAACATGAATTTAGCAGACTACTTTGATGGCCCACTGAGATCATGAGAATATTGCCTGTATTTTCCCTGTGCATGTGTACGATACGTTGTGACCAAGGGAGAAATATTAGGGAGAGATTTAAAAAGAAAAAAAAAAACTTCAATTAAAAAAGCCGAGTATTGGGTGACTTTAATGAGTTAACTCTTGTTCTAAAGCCTTGGGATAGAGTGATACCTGAGTTAAAGACCTTGTTTTCACAGATCTTACAGTCAAATAACAAAATCACGAGTGAAAGCACATGATTATGCATACTGAGGTTAGCACAAATATAACACTATAGCTAGTGGACATTAACCGGGGCACATGACCTAAATAAATCTGGGAAGACTTTGTGATGCAGGGTGAGCAAAGTGGGTATCAGAGAGGTAACATTTCAGCAGAGCCTTAAGGATCTCTCTACCTCAGACTGGTCTTCTGAACTCCAGCCATCAGTGTAAATATATCCATATTTACTAATTCAACTTACACGTCTTGATATTGACCAAGATTGTTTACTGAAGCCTATCATTAGTTCTGATGAACAAGTGATATAATATTAAGCAAAGACTGCTCTTCTCTGTCTCTCAAAGTTAGGTGTGGTAACATGACCTGCCTTGGTAAATGAAATGTTGTGTCACTTGGAGGTGCAAATGTTAATACACGGGATCCGAGGCATTTTGTCCCTTTTCGCTGGCTTAGCAGTCAGGGACATCTGTGTTGTGATGGAGCTTCCGTCAGTCCAGGTCCTGCTGTGGATACAGAGAGCAGAGCCCCACTCATCCACATGGAACACGCGGGTGAACATAACATACGCCTGTATTGGTGAAAGCCACTGAGACTCCTGTGGCTTACCCGACTGACATCACTCCTACTCTAGGATCTGAATATCAATCGTGAATTAAACAAGAAACCTGTTCTCATAGAGGGAGGGAGGCTGGTGAATGAAGACTTGTTAGATTTCTCCATGTGGACAGTTTAGGCATTCCCCAAACTCAACTTGTCTAAAACTACATTTATTCCACATCATACTTCCACCTCCCACCTCAACCTGATCACCATCCCAAATAAGTAGTTGCTTAAGTAAAAACAAGCAAACATAGTCATCTTGAATTCTATTAATATATTCTTCCTTACCACGTTCAGTCTTACCAGTCTGCTTTGTAAATATCACTAAAATCGGTATTATTTTTCATATCCACTTTCACTACTGGACATCAGGTTGGACACCTTCTTTCACACATTTCTAGTTGATATCCCTGCCTCCAGGCTTTCTCTCCTTGTAGCCTCTCTCTAACCAGTTTAAGTTACTGCCAAAATTGCAAATCTCAGCATATCATTCACGTCTCTACTTTAAAACTCAGTGTCTTCTCATTATCCTTAACATGGATTATGAGGATCTCTACAGAGGTGTATGCTCTCACACTCATACTCGCTCTCTCTTTCTCTCATTCTTTCTCTTTCTAGCTTTCTCTATTCTCTGTCTCTCAGGCCTTCACAAATGTGGTTCTCTCTAATCAAAATTCTGTTCCCTGTTTTCTCTGTCTGAGAAATGCCTACTCATGACAGATTTTTCTTTAAATATACTTCTTCAAGAAGGTTTTTCTGACTTTTTTTTTAATTTTTTTATTTCAGTATACTACGGGGGTACAAATGTTTAGGTTACATATATTGCCCTTGCCCCACCCGATTCAGAGCTTCAAGCATGTCCATCCCTCAGATGGTGTGCACTGCACCCATTAGGTGTGTATATACCCATCCCCTCTTCCCCCCTCCCATTTGCCTGACAGCCGATGAATGTTATTACTATATGTGCACTTAAGTGTTGATCAGTTAATACCAATTTGATGGTGAGTACATGTGCTGTTTGTTTTTCCATTCTTGGGATACTTCACTTAGTAGAATGGGCTCCAGCTCTATCCAGGATAATACGAGAGGTGTTGTATCACCATTGTTTTTTGTGGCTGAGTAGAAATCCATGGTGTACGTATACCACATTTTATTAATCCACCCATATATTGATGGGCACTTGGGTTGTTTCCACATCTTGTGATTTCTTTTTTTTTTTTTTTTTTTTTTTTTTTTTTTTTTTTGAGACAGAGTCTCACTCTGTTGCCCAGGCTAGAGTGAGTGCCGTGGCGTCAGCCTAGCTCACAGCAACCTCAAACTCCTGAGCTCAAGCCATCCTCCTGTCTCAGCCTCCCGAGTAGCTGGGACTACAGGCATGCGCCACCATGCCCGGCTAATTTTTTCTATATATATTTTTAGCTGTCCATATAATTTCTTTTCTATTTTTAGTAGAGGTGGGGTCTCGCTCTTGCTCAGGCTGGTCTCGAACTCCTGAGCTCAAACGATCCGCCCACCTCGGCCTCCCAGAGTGCTAGGATTACAGGCGTGAGCCACCGCGCCCGGCCGCGATTTCTTAATTAAAATTGGTTCCCATCCCATGCCGTACAGTGTTGCTTAATGTCCTGTTTGCAGGCTCTAAAGCCAGATTCCCTGAGTTCAAATCTTTACCGCTTACTAGTTATGTGACCTTGTCCAATTAATCCACATCTCTGAGCCTCAGTTACCCCATCTGTAAAACAGAAATAATGCTAACATCTAAGCCTTGGGCTAGATATGAGGTATTTAAGACTCAAATGATACAATTTATTTAACTAGCTAAAAGCAGGGGCTGGCTTTGAATGCATATTAATATTGTTCTCTTCAAGCTGCTTGTTGTCAAGCTGAAATAAATAAGAGGGATAAAGACTATGAAAAACTAACACTCAAAACTTAAAGACTGGTTTTTTTATCTGGTAATAAATGGAGAGCTATGGAAGGTTTTAAAGAAAGAACAGACAGTATCAGAATTAAATTTCAGAAAGAAAAAAAAAAAAACCAAGAAATACAGAATGAGAGGCAAGTACAGGAAGAACTCTTTAAAATATGCTCAGTGTAGCCAAGTAATTTAATTTTAAGCAATCATATTTAATCACCATTCCCAAAAACTAAGAGCCCATTTAATTCTACAAACATTTATGAAACGTTCAGGAAGTGTAAGATGCTGCGGGGGCCTGAGAATTCAAAGAGGCAGTAAAGTATGCTGTGGAATAATCTAGCCTAGTGGTTAAGAGAATTGAATTTACAACCAAACAGACCTAACTTCACTATCGAGCACCATGCCTTCTCATCTAAACAAAATTCTTAAATTAGCTAAGCTTCAGTTTCCAGGGGTAAAACAAGGTTAACTGAGATAATGTATATAAATCACCTTAAAAATGCTTAGGGTGTGGTATGTGTTCAATGGATGCTACTTATCATTATTAGTAGTAGTATTTTATAAGAGTGCTGAATGACACCTTTGCCAAGTTGTTGACAGTCTAAATATAGAAAGCAGATATATAGGCACATAAAGTATATTCTATTTGATACGCTATCTTATTAAAAGTAGTTAATAATTATTAAATGTATGAAATGTATGCCATCTGTCAGCTATTGTTCTAAGTATTTTACATGTAAAATAGCATTTAATTCTTACAACAGCCCTATGAGGCAGGTAATGTGATGCTGGATGGTACAGATGAGGAAATGCAGAAGAAGAGGTTCAGCAGTGTGTCCAAGGTCTTACAGCTGGTGACTTCCAGGGTCATCATATGAGATTAGGTAGTCTGACATAGCTGCAATGCTCCAAACCACTAGTTTACTACTTTACTTCCCTGATAAATAAGGATGTGATAATTTTAAAATCATGGAAAGTTTTGAATCAGATGTAATATCTGTGCTAGGATCTGGTGGATGATTTACTCACTTTGTTTCCAGGAAAGCTTCAACCATTTTGGGTAGGTGGCTATACCCAACTTTATCCAGAGCTAGAATACCTCCTCCAAGAATCTCTTCTATATTATAATGACCATTCATCATTTTCAGGAAATCCTTCTATATACTAAATATTTATGTTAGAATTTGGACCAAAAGAAATGGATATCACCACCTACTAGTAGTAAAAAGGTAAATTCTAGCATTCTGTGCAAGCAAAGGGATCCCCCTAAGACTGCTGATCCTAGATATAGTTTCTAAGGATTCGTAAATGGAGGTAGTGGAATAATTTGAAGGGTGATATTAATTTCTGCTTCCATTTACCCGTAAGAATTTCCTTTGTGGATCTACAAGATCGACAACAAACAATATTAGCATTGCTATTGAAATTGATGATAATTTTTAATGTATGTATAGTAACTGACACAATTAGTGTCTCATCAATATCTTCGTAATAACTCTGAGTATATGTAATTGATGTTGCATCTTAAAGATGGAGACACGGAATCATGGGGTAATTTAATAGTGTATTCAAGATCACGTAACTACCAATGTCACAGCCACAGTCATGGCCAAGAAGCATTATTCAGGTCATAGCCATAGTTATAGATCTGTCTCAGCACCCTCATTTTAGATTGTGCCTTGTGACAGGATGCACAATTTAGCACTTTTACTTACCAAATCTCATTGTCCACAGATCCCAAAGTTTGGGGTGGGAGTACAGAGAAGACTTGTAGCTAGTGATCAAAGCCCACACAGTCTCACCTGAACAGAGAGAGAACTAGTGCATTTCAACAGAGTGGACAATATGTAAAAAACTTTTCTCATCAGTCACTACATCCCCAAAGATGCCAGGTCACCTTCCCTCAGTCTGTAAAAGAATAACCCCCATTGGCAGGTCTCAGCCTTTGCAGCAGTCCAGCCTGGCAGAAGTGTTCCAGTGTCAAGCTGCCCCCCAGGCAAGGCCGTAGGCACCTCTCGTTTTATGATGCTAACTCAGTGGAGCAGTGTTTCTTTTAAGTTACTACCAGTGGTATATGGCTCTTTCACTCTGCACTTCACCTGAACAATCAAACAGTTGCTCAATATTTAACCAAACACTTACATATTATCATAATGTACTATTTTATGTTTATAGGCATAAAGATATCTACTTATTTAGTGAAGAGTCTGATGACTCTCTAAATTGAATGTCCTTGCCTGGTATATTCAGCCAAAAAAAAAAAAAAAAAGGCGGGGGGGGGGGCGGGGTGGAAGAAAAGGAAAGGAAAAGGAACCAAGAAAAGAGGGAAAGGGATATTTTAGAATATCTTTCAGCTGCATAGGGTGTTGTGGTTATTAGGGCTGGTCACTATTTCTGGTACACCTTCTGTGACCCACATCTTAGTGTTGTGCTTCTTCACATACATGAATTTGCACATGATCATGGGATGTGTTAATGGAATGTGAACAGAAGCGTTCTGTATTTTCCCTGGGTTGAAGCTATTGCAAGACAGTACATCCTTTGTTGGGGTCTTCTCCCATTTCTGCAGTGACTGTGGAAGCCTAGGTCCAGGTGGTGTCTCTAATCACCTGGGCCCAAGAGACTACAATGAGTAGAGAACCTCCACTGACCAACATCGGACTTGTGTTAAAATCCTGAGATTTAAGGATTAATAATGCTGTTATTATTATTAGCATTATCATTACTCTAATGTGGTTTGGTACATATAGATGTTTTTGGCAAAAATGGCAATGTACTACAAGAAAAGGATGAGTTTAGAAAGGAACTGACTGGAAGTAGAAGAGAATAAAGAGTCAGGAAGTTCAGTAATTTACAGGACTGAAGGAGGAAACTGTTTTTCAAACCCAATCTATAAAAAGATATCATTGAGAATATCATTGCATTTAACAAAAACCAAAGGACACCTAGACTTGCAGAAAGGATCAAATGAAAGGAATGACCATCACAACCACTGTTAAAATTTCTGAGTCAATTAGGTGTTTCAGAGAAAAGGTATAATTAAGAGCTTGGTATCCAATAAATGCATTCAATTGCGCAAAATGGCTCAGGGAATAAAGGACTGAAATCTTGGCTTGCCCACGGAAGCCTTACAAATTGAAGCTGCTGTAATTTAGGTTGCAAGGGGTCTGGGGCAAGGAGGCAAGCAAACAAAAACCTAGCAAAAATAAGAAATGTATCTAGAAAAAAAACAGTGAGGGTGGTATTCGCACACCGAGATGACTAGATTGAAGGAGCCATGAAGCCTACTAACATTTTAAGTGAGTGGCACTGCAAATAAATCACAAACAGCTTGTGACTATTTGAGATTTAAAATAACACTAAGGCTCTCAAACTCCTCAGCAGGAAGAGGCTGAAAACAATATTCAGCTACTGACTAGGGCATATGCTCTGATGCCAACTTTTGATGTGACCAAGATATTAATGGAAGTCGAAGCACCCCAGAGGACAGGACTATGGGCTACAGAAAACAAAAAATTCAGAACCGCACCTATAGAACAGAAAGGGACACTAATATGAGAACATTTCCACTCCCAGGGGGACCTCGTTACATCTCTCCATAGGATTTCAGAATTACTGTAAACCAAAAATTGTGTCTCCTTCATTTACAGTTGGGAGCATTTATTGCGGTCATCTTGTGCAAGTTCTTCTATCATATACTGGTTTATAGGATGTCTCTTTAGTTCAGTTTTTTAGTTCAGATTTCTGAACCAAAAGGAGCTACCTCCAGATATGATGAGGTAGCAACAGGAAGCCACTCCGGGATCTGGACTTCAAGCTGGTCACACTGACTGGATGAGCTGTCTCTTGAGTTAAGCTTTTAAGTTGTCACTCCTGGTGTGAGAACGCATTTGTTTTACAAGCTGGAAAAAGAAATAAAGAAATGTTTGCCACCAGAAAAGCATACTGCCATAGTTATCAAGGCTGTTCAAAAATATTCCAGATTTTCTTTCTTCTTGGTACATGAAAAAAGTCATACTGTTCAATCTTTTTTTAAGTTAGGCATCGTCGTGACTGGATTTGACCAAAAATTATGAACAGACATGCTGTGTGTCATTTTTAGGAGGAAGCATTAGATTGTCAGGGTGAAACATTGCCGTGCTGCGGTAATCCTGGAAGCATATGTAGGGGTGAGCCCTCCACCAGCCAGCGTCCCTCATTAACCGTGATGAGCAGAGCACCCTGCTGACCTGCCATGGACATGTGGTTTGGGAAGGAGATTAATTTCTGTTGTTTTCAGCCTCTGCAGTTTGAGGATTATCACTCAGCATAACCTACCTGTTCTGGCTTGTTCCTGGGCATGAATTCATGTTACCTAACTCCAGATATACTTTTCCTACAATGATAAAATGGCCTCCACTTTATAGTGTAAGGTAGGGCTCTTCTGGTTGGTCAACATGATCTAGCACCTGAACCTGAACCCTGGGCTGGCAGCCATTCATTGAGATTTAGGGCCATCCTATCATGAAGAAAGGATGAAAGCAACACTTACCTCCTTCCTGGTTGCTACAGGCAACTGGAAATGTCCTTCTTCTTAAGTGATTTACAATAATAATAATTAAAAAAAAAAAAAAAAAAACAACCCTGGGACCAGAAATTCAGCAGAATTGTATCTTATGTGGCTCCTCCATAACCCATTTCTATGATGAAGTGTGTGGAAATCCACATCATTACTCCTTTGTTTTCACACCTCTTCAGTGGGGTAAGGACAGCAGACTTGCCCACCTCATGGTGCTGTTCCAAGCACCAGACCCAGCTAGATAGGAACATGGTTATAGAACCTCTTGCTCCCTAGGTCTTTTGGATGGAAGATCATACATTCGCATGCTTGTTGACATGCATCCAAACCCTCTTTGCTACCCTAAAATTTCAAGAAAGGAGAAGTTAGCTCCTTTTCACAAAAGGTTGTTGCGTGAATACACTCAATAATAATCATTAAACAAACTAAGATCCTCTTAGGATTTTGCCTTAATGTAAAACTTCTTCAACACTGTGTTTCATTTTCTGTCTCTAACTTAGTCAAGTAAAAAAGATACACATTAAGGGTGGTATATTTAATAAGGGGCATTTAGTATTTCAGCCCTTTGCTTTGAGGACCCACTATGTGCTTGATCTTGTGCTGTGAATACACAGGGAAGGCCTATCTAGGAAAATGACACTGAAGTGAGGAGTTTAGCCACGTGGGGGCAAAGAGTCTTCCAGCAGAGAGGGCAGCCTGACAAAGCTCTCCTGTGCACGCACTGGACTCATTTAGAAATGTGAAATGAGGCCGGTGGGCATCATGCAGCAGCAGCTAGTGTGAAAGTGGTTGGGGTGCAAAGAGAGAAGCCAGCTTATGCCAGATCTGTGAACGCTGCCAAATTTTTTAAATTGTATTTGAAAGGCAACACAGAGAGCCATTGGGTGAACTTCCAGTGCCAAAGTTTCACCCTTTTGAAAATTATGGGATCTTAGAAATCCAAAGCTTCATGTCCATGCCCCATCCTTTCCATCATACAAGAATCTTTTCTATAGCAGATTGGAATTCCCATAAATTGGTTTCGTCACCACATGTTTATTGAGGGTCTTCTACATGTCAATCACTCTGCTAAAGAACTGGAGGTATACACGTGTCTCTTAAGTTAACAATGGTCATGGGGTAAACAATGAGCATAGGCATGTTTTTAAAAAGTCCTTCTATTTGTGTATATCTCTCAAACAATAATTTTGCTTTCTCCAAGTGGGAAAAAGCAAAATTGTGAGTTTTAAAATTCGCAAGTTAGAAATGTGTTTAATAAATAATCTATGAGAGTCAAACAGATAAATATATTAAGCCCCTTAGAGAACGATAGAAACAGAATAGATGTCTAAATATAAGGAATGGCCCTCATGATTCTGGTGACAAAATTCCCTTAAAAAGCCACTGAGCACAAAGTAGAATGAAAGAGGAAAACCAAAAGCATGCTGCAGTTGCAAAATGTTAAGAGATTTATTTAACATTCTCTGGGCATAGTTGTAAAATATTCATGCATGTTGGACATAATTATGTCATTTTATTGTCCACTGTGTGTCAATGAAATGCCAATTTTTTGCTGTAGTTTATATCACTTCTTCGGCAATTGGGAAATGCAAATAATTATAAACAGAGGAGTCTTAAGTGGTAGAGAATTTGTTTTATGAATCTTATAGTGAAACTTTTAAATATGAATGCTGTACTCAGGGAATGATTGAGAAGTAAATGGGCACGTTTCTCTATGCAAAACACAGAATGATCCCTTTATAGCCTTCACATTTAAAGGAACATTGAACTAATGATTAGAAGAGTCAAAGAATCTCCTAGTGAAAACTGAATAGCGACTAAATTGCTATTTTCAATCTAGAAATGACCATCGCTCGGTGTTGTTTTAGAAGACTCCATTAGTACCAATGAGTGGAAGTTGCAAAGAGTGTGAATCTGTTCCAGCCCAAGGGGAAACATTCTGTGGAATTCAGCCTTTCATGACAAACCGTTACTGTTGGTGTTAGTGGTATGTCAGCAGAGGGATGCTGTGGAAGACCTTCAGCTACTGTGCAGGAGAGAAGACTAGAGACACTTACGAGACACGTCTGCATTATGGAAACTGTCTGAACTTTGCTGGCAAACAGATAGATTAGGTTTCCAATTGTAACATTCTCAAATTCTTGGCTGGCTGACTATCGGAGTTCACTTAGCTTTTCTGAGTTTCATCTTTCAAACCTGAAAATGGTAATAGCCTACTCAGCGTTGTAACTAAGAATAAATGAGATGATTTACTTGGGTTCAAAGCCAGTATTCCCCTGTGTGTGTGTGTGTGTGTGTGTGTACATCTATGGATACT
This sequence comes from Eulemur rufifrons, assembly GCF_041146395.1. Classification (NCBI taxonomy): domain Eukaryota; kingdom Metazoa; phylum Chordata; class Mammalia; order Primates; family Lemuridae; genus Eulemur; species Eulemur rufifrons. The sequence continues at coordinate 271,779,584 of NC_090989.1, forward strand.
TACCTTGTTTTCGTATCTTGACCACTGTGAATAATGCTGCAATAAACATGAGAGTGCAGATATCTCTTCAACATATAGATTTCATTCACTTTGGATATATACAAAGTAGTGGGCTTGCTGGATCATACGGTATTTCTATTTTTAATTTTTTGAGGAAACTATATACTCCTTTCCATAATGGTTGTACCAATTTACATTCCCACCAACAATATATAAGGGTTATCTTTTCTCTACATCCTCGCTAATACTGGTTGTTGTTTGACCTTTTAATACTACCCTACAGGTTTGAGGTGATATCTTATTTTGGTTTCTATTTACATTTTCCTGATAATTAAAGATGTTGAGCACATTTTAATATACCTATTGGCCATTTATATGTCTTCTTTGGAAAAATGTCTGTTCAGTTTGTTTGCCTGTTATTTTTTTTTTTAATTGAGTAAAATTTGTTTTTTTCCCATTGTGCTGTATGAGTCCCTGTATATTTTGGATATGAACCTTTACTGGATATATGATTTGAAAATATTTTCTCTTATTTCATAGGCTGTATTTTAAGTTTATTTAGTATTTCCTTTGCTGTGAACAAACCTTTAATTTGATGTATTCCCACTCATTTGTGTTTCCTTTTTTAACTGTGCTTTTGGTGTCACATTTAAAATGTCATCGCCACGATCAATGTCATGGAGATGTTCCCATGTCTTCTTCTTAGGAGTTTTACAGTTTCAGGTCTTACATTGAAGTATTTAATCCATTTGATTTTATTTTTGTGTATGGTATAAGGGTCCAATTTTATTTATTTATTTATTATTTATTTAGCATGTGGATATTGAGTTTTCCAAACACCATTTGTTGAAGAGACTATCCTTTCTCCTTTGGTGTCTTTGTTGAAGATTAGTTGACCATAGATGCATGGGTTTATTTCCGGGCCTTCTGTTCTGTTCCACTGGTTTATGTGTCTGTTTTTGTGCCAGTACCTCTCTGTCTTCATGACTGTAGCTTTGTTATCTAATTTGATATCAGCAAGTGTGACGCCTCCAGATTTTTGCTCTTTCTCAAGATTACTTTAGCTATTTGGGGTCTTTTGTGATTTTCCTAAAGTTTTAGGATTGATTTTTTTTTCTATTTCTATACAAATTTTGATTAGAATTTTAACAGGAATTAATTTGGAGGACATTATGATAAGTGAAATAAGCCAGACACACACACACACACACACACACACACACACACAAGACATATACTGCATGATATGACTTATATGTGGGATCTAAAAATTTGAACTCATAGAAGAGCGGTTACCAGGGGTAAGGAAGCAGGAGAAATAAAATGTTGATCAAAAGGCACAAACTTGCAGTTATAAGACGAATGTGTTCTAGGTATCTAATGTATCGTATACTTGAAATTTGCTGAGAGTAGATGTTAAGTATTCTTATAATACATACTCACACAAAAGGTAACTGTGTGAGATGATGGATATACTAATTAGCTTGATTATAGTAGTCATTTTACAATGTATACATATGTCAAAACATGTTACATACTTTAAATATGTATAATTTTTGTCAATAATACCTCAATAAAGCTGAAAAAATAAATAAATAAATAAAAATAAAAAAATAAAAATAAAAAATAAAAAAATAAATAAAATCAACAGATTAACAACCTAAAAATAGTTTTAAAAAGATGATGTAAAATTCTTAGCAAATACTCATCGAGTAAGTGTTTAATTGATATTTCTAGGGAAATGAGGCTCATAAGTATGTATTACAATTATGTTCACATAGTAGGTGCTCAATAAATATTGGATTCCTCTGTCTTCCCACATCACAAATTGTAGATTGGCTTCTGTTTCTGAAAGCTCCCACTATCATCTTTACTTCTCACATCTAGTAAATGAAATCATATGAGAGCAGTTTCATTGTATTTCTGGTTTTAATATTCAAATCCTGTCATTGTTTTCCTATCCCTACCTGTGCTTATTTCTATATAGGTCATGAATCTCCCTTCATGTCTTAGAGTTCTTTTTCTTACCCTTCTTTAAAACCATAGTTTTTCTTATCCAGCACTTCAAAAGCAGAAGATAAAAATGCAACGTTCTTCTTGACCCTTGTCCCAATTTAAATTTAAAAACCAAGCCAGCGATGTTAAATCCAAAAAGAGTTTGGATTAGTCAGTCCAATTTCTTTTTATTTGGTGGCAAGAAGGGCAGCTGCATTTTTATAGCATGAGTTTTATTTCCCTTTGTTGCAAAGACATATAACGTTAGTTACAGTGCTACCTGTGGCTGCCAAATACGACACATGAAACTGAAAACTACCTCCTGCAGGGATCAGCCTGAAAATTCTCCAGGTTAATTTATTTTCTCCATCCTATTGTTATTTTCTTTCGCTTATCATTGTCTCTACTAAGAAGTCTAATCAGAATTGTGCATTACAAACAGCCATGGGCTAATTTAGAAGACATAAACAAAAACTCTGAGTCATCTCAGTCATCTCTATTAACGAGAATGTTGGAAATGTAGGGGGTCAATAAACAGGATTCCTTTCTGCCATTCCTGCCAACCCAAACTCTTCTCCAGAGGAGGTTTTGAGTCCTCCAGCTTGCTCTATGACTGGCTAAATGTATTTGTCTGGCAGGGCTAGGTTATGCTGTATAACAACAATGCCAACATTTCAGTGGTCTAAATAAAACGTCTAATTCTTGCTTATATTGCATGTTTAACAAGGGTTGAAAAAGGGGCTTCACAAACTCTAGACCCTAAAAGGTCCAGCCTGATGTTGCAATTGGAAAACAAATTGATAAGTGGACCAGGACTCAATAGATGGAGATCAGCAAATCATTGTTAATACTGACAAAAGTTAGGTGGAAGTATGTGGCTTCCATGTGTATCCATAGCAGTCTTCCTCATATTTAACCTTTGTCTTGGCTGATCAGATAATCTCTCAGCCAGGGGTGAATAATGTTGTGTCCACAGGGTGCTGCCTCAGAATAAGAGGTTGTATAGTCTGTAAAGATAAGGATAACAATAACAGCTATAACTACGGAGGACAAAATTCCAGATGCTGTGAGGCAATTTACATGTAATTTCTCACTTAGTCTTCAACATGTATATGCCATATTTCTCTCTATTTTTTCAGAAGAAGGAAACTTATCAGGAGTCACTGGTTCAATGCTGGAGATTTAGTAAGCTGTAAAGTGTGGTAGCAAATAAATATATGCATTATTAATAAGAACACATTAAATCATACTAATGGTTTAGATATGTGTGGGTATGTAAAATTTATAAAGTGATTTTACTTGCATCCTCCTATCCAAATAGGATTCTATACAATTCTGAGAAGTGAACAGGGAAGGGGATAGTGTATCTATTTCACAGAATATGAAATCATAACTCATAGTAATATAGCATTTTTCAATTGACAGAGCATGTTCCCACACATCACCTCACTTAATCCTCACATCCTGAGAAGAAAGATAAGCAGAGAGAAGAAATAGTAGGAGGGAAGAAGGGTGTGGAGAGCTGTAACACTTTTCACTTGAGAATGCAAATCCCTTGAGCAAGTGCAAATGAATTACCTTCATGTCCAGGAGGAACTTTCATTCCCATAGAATCATGTGTCTGTGATGGAAATTTCACTTGACTGATTCACAGTTTTCCTCTATCCCCTTTACTCCATTGAGGAGGAATGGCTTATGTATTTAGTGAATTTTAGAGAAGAAATGACGAATACTTGCTTTCAGTCCTTGAAATTACTATTGGAAGTGTCTACACATTGACAGGGGCTTTGGTATGTGGTGAACTTGCTTTGCAAACTACTCTACAGGGAAGGTTTGGGATTTTTCAGCTTAGTTTATAACTGGCCAAGTTTATCAGTCAGGTTTGGCTAGGTTATGCTAAGTAACAAACAGCACCAAAATGTCAGTGGATTTAAAAAATAAAGATTTAATTCCTGATTATATTGGACATCAAACAGGCAATGGGCAGAGATCTAGCCTGCTGATGACATAATCTTAACATTTTCAACTATTATTGCCAACACAAAAAAAATAAAGCACATCAGATTACATACTGGCTCATAAATCCTCCATCTTTCAGTAACACATACACTCCCATTCATAGTTCATTGGCCAAAGCAAGTCACTTGGCATACCCAATTCTAAATTGGGCAAACTAACTGTCAATGTCTTCACTTTTGATCTAATAAAAACTAATCACAAAAAGAAAAAAAATATATGTTACTTGTAAAACATGTTAGATTTTACAATCAAAAATATGCATTAAGAAACAAGAAAAATTCAGTTCTTTTGAGTTAGAGAAACTATTTCTAGGTCTCCAAGAGAGAGTTGGGCATGCGAATATACATTTTTCTTTGTGTCTGAAATTTTTATGCATTAGAGATTCTCTGGCCTTGTTTCTACTGGCTTTTTCAAGGTATGCTTTGCTTGCGGTTTCTCCTAAAATGAGATTTTGTACTCATGTTTTGCTTCTAATCTTCCATGTTCTTTTTTTTCCTCCTTATCACATTGCAACATTAAAGTGTTAGCATGACAGCTTAAATGCATTTATATAATACCTAATGGTAAAATTAACATTAATATCATCACCTTATATATGAGCAATTACCTGTATTTAAACAAAGTGCCATCACAAAACCTGGCTCATTTTAACTTCACAGCAAGTCTGTGAAATACCTGTAATTATCTAAATTTTACAAATGAGAAAATAACACTCAGTGGTAGAAGTAGGGTCTCTCATGTTTACTAATTCCATGCCCAGGGTCTTCTCTGTAATGATTTTAGCATCATCTGAAACCCAATGATAAATTGACTGATATTATTTAACGTTTATTATGTTTCAAAGTAATTGACCAATGGAGGCTCACAGATTCTTTGGGTCTGGAACACCGAGGGAAATTTTGAGTAGAAATAATGTGGTCAGAGCAGAGCCAGGGATCACAAGAAACTTCAAATCAAGGCATATAAATGAGATATTGGTAAGGATGTCAAGGCAGTTGGATTAGGCACTAGGAAGGCACAGGTACCAAAGATAAAATAGAGTTAAGGAATGATAACATGCTAGAAAGATGGTCAGAATTGTAGACATTTTCCTGAAGCAAGAGATAGGACAAGGAAAAAAAGATGAAAGGGAAGACACCAAGGAGACAACAATTCTGAGACCAATTCCAGCAGCACAGTATCAGCTGGACAATGAACATGAGTATCTAGTTATAAACATCTTTTCTTTTTTTTTTAATCCCTGCCTTGATGCTTCTTAGCTATCCAGCTTTGGACAATTTTCTTAACTCCTCTGAGTCTCAGTTTCTTTGTTGTTAAAATGGGGATGATAATATTTATCTCAAAGTTGTATTATGTATCATGATCACATCAATTATATATCCTGCATGAGTCCATAGCACTCTACAATTCATATTAATAAGCGTCATTAGTTTTACCCACCTCCATAATATGGTGGCAGCAACTGTGTCTTACTGATTATTGCTGTATCCACAACATTTCCTGGCAAACAGGAGTCATTTGGGAAATTTTTATAGAAAGGTTTTGATTAAAGTTACATGGATCAAGTACATGGTGTATAGTTGGATATTCACAAATGTTAGATTTATTTCCCCCCAAAGCAGAGATTAGCAAACATTTTCTGTAAAGGGCCAGATAATAAATGTTTTAGATTTTGCAGTCCATACAGTTTCTGTCAAAACTATTCAACTCTGCTGTTGCAATGTGAAAGTAGACAATAGATAAATATGTTAATAAATTAGCATGGTCGTGGTACAATAAAACTTTATTCACAAAAGAGGAAGAGGGTCAAATTTGGCCTTATATTCATAGTTTATCAATCCCTACTCTACAGTGTATATATACAATACCTACCATAGCAAGGGATATTTTTTAAACTTCTCATACATTGGCTTAGATGCACTGTTAAGAAAGAGACTAAATATGGCTAAAAGTAGCAAGCAGTAACTTATGACATAACCTAATAGAATAAAGCCTTGCTCAACCTGCACTTTTTCCATACTCTTCTTCTCCCATATGATGTGCTTCACACCCTTAATTTCCATAGCAAAATTCTTTTTTCATAGACCATCAAGGGAGAATTCAACTCAACTCAGGCAGAACCGTTCTGAATACATAAACACATATGGATTTAGAAACTAAGTCCATAGTTCTAATGGACATGAAAATGTTTCTTTTATTACTTTTATTGAAAATAAGTAAGTGTTAGACTATACATCCACAAATTGTATCTCATATCATCTTTGACACAGATGTCCTTTGTAGTAATTACAAGTAAAAAATTTTCATTTATCATACTAATTATCTCATTATTTTTTTCTTTTTTGATTCTTTTGGATCCAAATGAAAACTGTCTCAAAACACAAAAGCCATGCAAAATGAAAGAGATACCAATATCTATTCTGTGTGCCTTTTGTAATAATATAATAAAATAACTGCTGTGTATTGGTTACCAAAATCAATAACAGGGTATTTCATACATTTTCTGATTTAATTCTAGTGATATAGGCATTCATTCCCATTCTATAGGGCAAGACATGGTGACTCAAGAGATGAAGTAATTTACCTAATGTTATAGAACTTGAACCCAGATTTTCAGAACCTAAAACCTTCACACTTAAAATTCCATCATATCTTTCCAACCATAGTATGAACATTCTAATATCCAGAGTGCAGACATTTTAATGCAGAGCCTATAATTTGAATGGCACAATAGAAATGCAGAATCTTGGCCCACACCACTGGCTTACTACATTGAATTCTATGTTTTAACAAAATTCCTAGGCAATCCCTTTTCACATTAAAATTTAAGAAGCACTGAGTTCAGTAAGATTACCCCTATTTTACAGATCAAACTCCTCATAAAGAGAACTGAGCTGAGTTTCTCAGCTCGGATTGTAAAGGTCTCCTCGAGTTTTGTCGAGCAATTTGGAGAGTAAGCACATGCAGAGGGGATATTAATTATTACCAGCTCCCTGCTTCAGAGATCTCACTTTCGCAGCCGATGCAGGATCTACCGGAGAAGAGAATACAGTTGTCTTCCACGTCCATGAGTTCCACATTTATGGATTCAATCAACCCCGGATCAAAAATATTTTAAAAAACCCAATACAACTATAAAAAATAATAAATAAAAAGTAATGCAGTATAACAACTATTTTGCATAGCATTTATATTAGGTATTATAAGTAATCTAGAGATAAAGTATACAGAGGGATGTGTATATGTCATATATAAATAAAAAGCTATTTTATATAGGGGACCTGAGTATCCATGGATTTTGATATGAGGGAGGTCTGGGAACCAATCTCTCATGGATACTAAGGGACAACTATATTTGATAAGCCTCTCTTATCAGGAAACTAACATAGAGCAAGTGGGAAACTAAGAACCAAAGTCTCCTTTTTCTGTTGTTGTTATTGTTCCCTAGAGAAAAACAGTCAATCACTTCCAAAGAGGGGCTCTGATCCCAGGAAAATTCTGTTACAGGTGAACGCAGGCATCTATTTTTCAAGGTAACCATTATTTGATATGCTAAATGTCATCATAACTAAAAATAGTTAAAACAGAAAGAATTTTTTCACCTGAGAAACACTCTTAGACAATCTGGAAAAAGCTGCCTCTCCAAAATGTTTTTCTACCATATGATAATAGCACAGGTGGAATAAATCATCTAGAGGAGAGAACCCATTTCCAGAATCTCCTCTCTCCTTCATTCCAATTTGATATTCTATTTATTCTGCTTTATCCTTTTCTATTTTCTTACTTTCTGTCTTCCTCTGCCCTAATTACTCTCCTTACCTCTGTCTATACAGAAAATATTACACCATTCCTCCCTTGTCTGACAGCCACCCAAACAACGTCATTTCTTTATAATAATATGGTCTGAAACTTTAAATGGAGAAATAATAAAATATTTCTCAGCAGTTAAATGTTGGTACCTAATATCTGTGCAGTAATCTCAATGTCTTTTATTTGTAGAAAAAATCCGCAGGTGCTATTTATTTTCACTTTACCTTTAAGTAAATGAAATATATCTGTGTATCTGTTTTTTATTATTATAGAAGGTAGATAGAGTCAGCACTATTTAAGAGAAGTTTTAGGCAAGGACACAATGAAAGCAGTAAGAGGGACAGCTCAGGGTTTGCAACTGAGGGAAGAAAATAAGAAATGACAAAAAAAAAAAAACACAGAAAAACAAATAGAACCAGGGAACAATGCTAAACTTACAGCATTCTGAGCCTTCCAGGAGGAAGTTGAAATGATTCAGTATGCACATGAATGTTTGTCATGATGGCTCTGTTTCATAAAATAATAGTTCAATTATGTGTAATACGATGCAATTATTTTTTTTAAAAAATAGAAAACTTAGTAAAGTAACGTACAGAAGGTTCTATCCAAAATTGTTATATTAAAATTTAAAAACCATCTTTGGTCCTTCGAGAGTTATATTTTTGTTAGTTGGAGAAAAATAAACTTATGAGAAATAACACATTCTAGTCCTCAGACATGAAGAATAAAGCATGGATAAAGCATCTCTTTTCTTGAGTCCTCTAGAAATTTCAAAGTGTTTCTGAAACATGTGTTTTAATTTATATCCAGAGGAACGATTTGTGATTGACAGAGATGATATCAGTATATCCATTTTACAAATGAAGAAATTAAGGGTAAGAAGGTAATCGACAAATGTGAGAAACACTAAACTTGTAAGAGCTGTTATCACCTAATGTTTTGCCCAAGGTGCTTCTTACCATATAAACAATCTACTTTCACTTTGTTCACCTGTTTCCTTCAATAAATCTCTCAAAACCAAGCAAACTTTTGCAAATGTGGATGACAATATTTAAGCGATTAAATTAATATAGTAATGTACTCAGGGAATTATTTTTAAAGAAATAAATTCATTTTATTCATTGTCAGTGTTTCTGTAGTTAGTAAAGATTTAGGGGAAAAATAACTGTTCATTAAATATTTATATACAACCAACCATGGCTATAAGGTGTGGAGATGCGTAAATGAGTAAGGTAAAACTTCTGGCCTCTAAAAACTCACAGCTCAGATGAGGGGTTCTCAACAGGGGGTGATTTTACCCTCCCCCACACACCAGGGGACATTCAGCAATATCTGGAGATAATTTTGGTTGTCATAACTGGGGTAATAAGGTGGTATTGGTGCTACTGGAATCTAGTGGACAGAGGTGAGGGAAGTTCTTAACCTACGATGCACAGGACAGGCCCCTACAAAAAAGAATTATCAGATCCAAAATGTCAACAGTGTCAAAGTTGTAAAATTATGGCTCATGTGAAGAGGAAAAATAATTCTACATGGATCCAGAACAAATCCCTATAAGAACCCAATGGAAAAACTAATTCTGGCTGGGAAGGAGAGGAAGTTTCATGTGGACAGTGTCTGCAGGCTCTGTCTAAAATAATGGATAAAAATTAACTCATCAAGAAGCAAATATATTAAAGAGCTAGGATCTAAATTAGGGACTAACATTGCTCAAAAGTGCTTTCCATGGAATACTAGGTTGTATGGAAGGATGGGGTATGGAGGTATTAAACATACACATACACACACATATACACACATGGATTCTTGTGGTTACAGTTTCAACAAATGTTAAAGAAGATTCTTCACTATAGGATATATTAGAGGCTTAAGATGTAAATTTCTAAGGGAAGAATACAATATTTGACATTTCCAAAATATATTTAATATGTACACACGCACACACACACATACATATGGAATGCCTCCATTGTGATTAGTGTTGCATGGATCACAGCTTTGAAAAATACTATTTTAGATAACAGGAAATCATTTAAGGAATTTAAATGGGGGAAGTGGTCTAAGGACACTTCTGATTTTAGAGGATAAGTGGTAACTGCAGAAATGAACTGGGGACACAAGTGGAATGGGAAAGAGAAATGGGTGACCAGTTAGAAGATTATCACAATAATTAATGGAAAATTAATGGAGTCCTATGCTAAGGCCATGGTTTAGGAGATAGCTTGGAAGGACAGAATTCATACTCTAAGTAGATGTGAGGACTGTCATCCCAATGAGAATAATACCCTTTATGCCTCATCACTTGCCCTTATTTTCTCCTTTAATTTATTTTGTCTAAGGCAGAATGTCCATCTATTAGCAGAATCATAGCATAAAAGATACTCCTTAAGTAAGCAATAGGTTTGGGATTTCAAACTATTAGTACCATAGCCCTGCAACTAAGACTCTCACAGGCACAATTCCCACCCACTAAGCATTGGAGTGAAGCCATTATTCCTAAGTAGGGCAGGTTGCCTTTATAAACTGCAGCTTTGCATGTTTGTACAACACACAATCTTTAGCTTCTGGGGCCCTTTGAATGGTGGAAAGTTTGGCAGCTCATGCATCACTGAGCTCCTTGCTATATGAAGAGCTCCAAAGTTACTGAATAGTCCACACTGCACCATAAATTACAGGGTAGTTATTTCTTAGTTATTTAGCAGTTACAGTGCAATTAGTTCCACTTAATGTCAACTTTTGCCAATACGTCTTCCATTAGCCTGAAAATTATAGCTTGGTTCTATAACAGCTGTAATGTGCAAGCAGTTTCCAGACTCTAGCTTGCATCTGGGAGGGAAAGGCAGAAAGGAAATTGCTAGGAAAACTGAGTGGAATTGAATGTGGATGTCTGATCCTCATCCCAATTCGGAAGCTATCTGCTGACAACCTCACAGCCCTCTTCTGTATCAGTGATTGCGTGAGGGGTTTGAAGGAATACAATGCCCACTGCTGGAAAGTATGGTATGATTAATGAAAGATAGGAATAAACTTGTCAGTGCTGAAATCCCTGGGTCTGACAAGGTGAAATTCATGCTGTGCTACCCCCTGAGTATATAGAAGGTTGGATTAGTTCAAGTTTGTTACTTGGTTCAGAGTTTACCAACATACCATTTCCTTTTTTAGCCAACTCTCACCTGAAGGTACAAAGGGATTACACAACCCACACTTTCTTTCTTTGCTTTTATCCAAAATTTAGATAGCCCATGTATTTTATACTTTGCAGAGTAAAATTTTAAAGAAACATAGCTTAGCATATCTCTCTCCTCTCCTCTTTCTCTCTCTCTCTCTCTCTCTCTCTCTCTAATCTATCTCCATACAATGGAGTGAAGTTTTACAAAGCAGTCTTTTTTGGGGGGGATCTCTATTGGCGTAATCTTTCTGAATGTTCGTGGGTCATTTATTAAGAACTCAATCATAGTGCCTATTTACTAGGCACTCACTATGTGCCAGGCATAATGTTAGCTATTTTGTTTGAGTTATCTTATTTCATAAGGTTAATATCACACTATAATTTCTCTTTTTATAGACAAGAACTCTTAAGTACTGGAGTGGAGAAGTTAAGTAACTTCCTCATGGAGTAGTATTTGATTCCAGGACTTCTGGAATCCAAAATCTGTACTATTTATTAAAAGCTATCCATTAATATTTATTGAGTAACCACTCAGTAGGAGCCAGGGCTAGGGAAACAAAGTGATCTTAGTGTAGAGTAGAATCAGAAGGGTTCCGGAGGTTCCAAAATAACGTGTTTACTTGCACATGTGTGAGCATGCATGCAGTGCAATTTAAACCGACTCTAAAAATGTTTGCCAAAAGGACATCTGTTTTGAACAATGACAGCTTGTAGTTAGCACATGTGCCTTTCAACATAGGAGGTCAGCAAGAGCCTAAGTTTCTCTGTTCTGCTTTCCTTTGCTTCTGTGTCTCTTGAGACCCTTGTGCCATCTTGCTTTGAAGTATAACTCATTGTTCACACTTGCTGCCTTCCACTTATCTCCAGGGGCAGAGGTTGGATCTTATTCATCTCCATATCCCCTTGCCCACCACAACACATGCACTTAGTAGGGCAGCACATACACTAACAAAAGACATGGGCTGTATAACCATAAGTGCATTTAATAACTTCTCTAAGCCTTGGTTTCTTTATTGGAAAAATGATTATAATAACACTAATCTACTTTACTTGAGTTTTGTTAAGGCTAAATAAATGTATCATGTAAAGACTTAGACTAGTTTCTGGCACAGAGTATGTTCACAATGCATGGCTAAAGTTATTCGTAATATTATTTTGATAGTAGTAATTGTGGCCTGTTTAGAGGTAAGAAGGAGAAGAAATAAAGGAAATTATTTTTTATGTTCTTCAGTTGTCCAAAGGATTAGGATTAAAGCAAACACAACCAAAAATAAACCAATCTCTAGTGCATTGTCTACTCTTGTCCCTTATTTTTCTTTTTCAGTAAAATGCATGCTTCAGTGAGTTTATATGTAAGAGAGTACAACTTATCACTCAATGCATCCCAAAGATATACAGCCTTCATGTCCATTTCTGCAAGAATCAAGAGCAGTGGTGAGTGACACCCCAGATTCAATCAGCAGATTTGCAGTAGAGTATAGGAATTTCCCTCCTTGAGCTCAGCACTGCATCTTGTTACCAATAACAATGACACAGCTGTGGTGGCCATGTTATTAATACATCCATTATCTCAGTGGCTCCAAAGATGACCCATAAGATCAATGTAACTTTTATTATTTCACTTTATTTGTCTTCATGTCCTAAGGTGTCCAGCTTGGTGGCTTATTGGCAGTGACTTTTGATAGTCAATGAATATTTGTTGAATACAGGGAAGTTAGGCATAAAATCAGTTCTGTTTTTAAGTGACAGAAAACAATTAATCAAACAATCAGTCAACCAATACTCAGGAGGGTCTTCCCTGAAGAGGAAAGTTGTTACTGGGTAAATACTGTGTTTCTGTAGCATTTTCAAACATTGTATTAAAATTAAACATGACCACAAGTGTTATGATTCCACTTATATGTAGTACCTAAAGTAGCCCAACTCATAGAAAGAGAAGCTAGGATGGTTGTTAGAAGTAGGGGAAAAGGAGAGTTGCTGTTTAAAGGGTAAAGTGTTTCAGTTTTGCAGGATGAAAAAGCTCTGAAGATTTGTTTCACAGCAAAGCCAGTAAATTTTATGGAATATTTTTTACCATGTTAGAGAAAAAAATTAAGCAAGACCTTTTGAAAGCCTTAGCGCACAAGGTAAAGTACAAAAGTTAGGAATACATTTCTTCCCACCATTGTTTCTATCTAACCTAAACCCAGAGATTTCCTCCACAGAGACAAAAGTTGTTCTTGATTTGTGTTTCCTCTCAGAGTTTAAAACATGTATGTATATATGTATTTTACAGTTCTTTTATTTTTTTTACACTGAGGGTACATTAGCTAAGGTTCAACCAGAGAAGAGCAAGTATAAGACACACATATACACACACACACACACACACACACACACGTATACATTTGTATATATAGGCATTTATTATGCAAAATTGGTTTATGCAATTGTGGTGCCTGAATAAACAAGTTCAAAGTTTATAGGGCAGGTACTCAGGGAGGGAAGATCACAGGTACTGGAGCCCCACAAGCACAAGCTGGAGGCTCTAATGCACAGGCAGTGGCCAGTAAGGAAGATCAGGAGAGAGCAGGACAGACCCAGCAGCTGTTTGCAGTCTCTGCCTCAGGGAATGCCTAAGTCCCTTTTTAAAGGCCTTACAAGTGACTAAATCATGGCCACCTTGGATAATCTCCCTTTTGATTAACTAAAAGTCAACTGATTAGGGATTTTAATCACATCTGTGAAATCATTTCACAGTAGCATCTACACTAGTGTTTGATTAAATAACAGGGGGAAAGTGTGAGTATGCAGCAAAAACTGGCCACAGCTTTCTTAGTATGCTCCAGCTCTCCTGAGAGAACATCCTTTGCAGTTCTCCTTAATAAGAAATATTTATTAAGGGCTTTCTGGGACCATAGTTCAGCCTAGCCAAGTAGATACATCAAAGAGCCCTATGATGGTGCCACACTCTACATGATATTAATTTTCGGTCTTATATCAGAAGGATTTATCATACTGCTACATAAAAGCTCATTCTTTTTAGCAGCCACAAGGTATTTCAAGGCATGTGTGTAACATAATTTCTTCTAATGATGGACATTTATGTTATGTCCAGTCATTTCCTTATTCCGACAGTGCTTCAGTAGTTACCTTGTATATATGTCTTTTTTTAGATGTACCAATATATTTTTTATTTCAAAATATTATGGGAGTATAAATGTTTTTGGTTACATGGATCACTTTTGTAATGCTTGAGTCAACATTACAAATGTGCCCATCCCCCAGATAGTGTTCATCATACCCATTAGGCAGGTTTTTGACCCTTCCCTCCCCCCTCCTCCCCCCCTGGTTGATTTCCACAGAATTTTACTTCCCTCTATGCACATGTGTGCTCGTCAGCTAGTTCCAATTTAATAGTGAGTACATGTGGTGTTTGTTTTTCCATTCTTTATTTATTTATTTATTTTTATTTCAGGATATGATGAGGGTACAAACATTTTGGTTACATTTTATTACTTTGCCTCACCCAAGCAAGGATTAGAGGTATGCACTGTTTTTCCATTCTTTAGATACTCCACTTAGGATAATCATCTCTAGTTCCATCCAAATTCTTGAAAAAGGCATTAATTCATCCTTCTTCATGGCTGAGTATTATTCCATGGTATACATATACCACATGTTATTAATCCACTCATCAGTTGATGGGCACTTCAGTTGATTCCACATTTTTGCAATTGTGAACAGTGCTGCAATAAACATTTGAGTGCAGGTGTCTTTTTGATAAGATGACTTCTTTTCCTTTGGGTAAATACCCAGTAGAGGGATTGCTGGATCAAATGCTAGATCTACTTTTAGTTCTTTGAAGAATCTCCATAATGTTTTCCATAGAGGTTGGACTAATTTGCAGTCCCACCAACAGTGTACAAGCATTCCTTTCTCTCTGCATCTATGGCAGCATCTATCATTTTTGGACTTTTTAATAAAAGCCATTCTAATTGGGGTAAGGTGATATCTCATTGTGGTTTTAATTTGCATTTTCCTGATGGTTAGTGATCTTGAGCATTTTTTCATATGTTTATTGGCCATTTTTCTATCTCCTTTTGAAAAGCTTCTGTTCATGTCATTTGCTCACTTTTCACTGTTTTTTTTTTTTCTTGCTGATTTGCTTGAGTTCTTTGTAGATTCTAGTTATTAGCCCTTTATTGGATGTATAGCTTGCGAATATTTTCTCCCATTCTGTAGGTTGTCTGTTTGCTCTGTTGAGTATTTCCTTAGCTGTGCAGAAGCATTTTAATTCAATCAAGTCCCATTTATTTATTTTTATTATTGCTGTGATTGCCCTTCTTCCTAAATTCTTTGCCTAGGCTGCTATCTAGAAGAGTTTTTCCAAAATTTTATTCTAGAATCCTTATGGCTTCATGCCTTACATTTAAGTCTTTTATCCACCTTGAATTAATTTTTGCAAGTAGTGAGAGATATGGATCCCGTCTCATTCTTTTGCATGTGGCTACCCAATTCTTCCAGCACCAATTATTGAATAGGGCTTCTTTTCCCCAGTATATATTTTTATCTGCTTTGTCAAAGATCAGTTGGCTGTATGTGGATGGTTTTATATCTGGATTCTCTGTTCTGTTCCACTGATTTTTGTCTCTATTTTTGTGTCAATATCATACTATAGCTTTGTAATATAGTTTGAATTCTGGTAATGTGATGTCTCCAAATTTGTTCTTTTTGCTTAAGATTGCTTTGGCTATTCAGGTTCTTTTCTGGTTCCAAACAAAGCATATTTTTTCCTAGATCTGTGAATTATGATGCTGGTATTTTGATGGGGATTGCATTGAATCTGTAAATAACTTCAGGTCGTTTGGATATTTTTAACAATGTTGATTCTACTATTCCATGGGCACGGGATGTTTTTCCATTTATTGGTGTCACCTGTGATTTCTTTCCTCCGTGTTTCATAGTTCTCTTTGTAGAGATGTTTCACCTCCTTGATTAAGTATATTCCTAGATATTTAATTTTATTTGTAGCTATTGTGAATGGTATTGAATATTTGATTTGACTCTTAGCTTGACTGTTAAGATGTACCAATGTATTTGTAAATCACGTTCCTAAAAGTGAGATTTCTAGATCATGTCATACATGCATTTTAAAATTTTGTCAAATATTACTAAATTTCTCTTCATAGAGGATACAGCATCATATCCTTCCACCAAAATTAGCTATTTCTTACACCCAAGATGGTCATCCTTCCCTTTTTGCCTGAGTCTTCCCCAGGCAGAAATGATGTCTCCAAAGTGTGGGGCTTTCCATGAACCTATATTTTCATCTCTTTGAATTTAGCCCCTTGAACTTCAGTGGTTAGAGCAAATATTGAGTCCAGTATCATATTTTACAAATCAGGTAAGCCAGACAATATATGGAAAATCTCTGGAGAGTCACAGAAACGTGGGTATAGGAGACATCAAATAGAGAATAAAGCCTACCCTATAGCACATATTGTTCAGTTATTCTAAAATTTATTCATGCAAAATTATGCATCAGTATTTAGAATCTGTAAACCACTTGCATCCTACTTGATAGATTCTTTAAGTTTAAAATTTTCTAAGGCAGTTTTATCTGGGAGGATATCCTAATTAGAGGTGTGATTGCACAGCTAATGGTGAATATAGCTCAAATGGTAGATATAAGTGTTCAAAAAGGTTTTGACCTTAGAAAGTATAGGATATAACAAGCATATGACAGGCAGAAGGAATTAGTTACGTAAGAGCTTGTGCCTTTCACTTTTATTTAAAGGTATGTATATCTGTTCTTAATTTAACAATTTTACCTCTAGTATGAACTCAAGGCCCAACTAATGATGCAACCTCTGTTCATCGGGATACAGGAAAGGTTGTTAAAGGCTTAAAAACTGCCAGTGCACTTTCAGGAGAGCAAGAATGTCCTGGCTCAGATGTTTTTGAGTTCAGAGATCTGCAGCTATTTGAAAACCCAACGAATTGAATGGGAATAAAATTGTCCACATCAAACAAAAGCTGTTCGTGGCTTTTGTGCCCAGTCTGATCCTTTAGAGCATCAAAGAAATCCTTTCCTTCCATGGACAAAATAACCCCATATAAATCAATAAAGGAAGAGTTAGAAAGAAGAGAGTTTGCCAGATTCAAGCAAGTAGATGGAGCAAGGGCTGGGGAAGGTCTGAGGGAAGGAGTGTAGGGGGAGAAAGGGAGAGAGAAGACTGATGATGTTCGACGGAGAGAGTCGGGCTGTGAAGAGCATGGGTGGGAACAGAATTTAATGGAAGAGAGCAGAGAGACAGAACAAAGGAATGACTGATGTGACTGATAAAATGTAGGGGAATAGGGGACAGAAAAAATTAATCCACTCAGTTATTCAATATGTTTTGACTGAATAGCTATTATAGGCACACGACTCTTTAAATGCTATGATTGGGTCACTTCCCTCACCTCCCTCTGGTCCTAGTCCTGGTACCTAATATGCTCTGGCACTGCCCCAGGCCTTAGAGACATAGTGCTGAACAAGGCACTGTTCTGAGTGGAGAAGACAGAGGGAGTCAATCAGGTGATTATAAGACCACGTGATATGAGCTATGCAAGGGGATGCTCAGGGGGTTGTGAGACACATAATAGGGGCACTTAACCTTATCCAGGAGAAACTGGAGTTGGGACGGAGATGGGGAAAATGAAAAGACAAGAAAGTAAGAGAAGGACAAACATTTTCTTGTCATTTACGTAGATGAGGAAAATGATGGTGATTGTTATAACAGCCAGTGTCCATTTTCAAGGCACTGTCTTTAGAGTAATCTCTCTTGACCTAGGTTCTTCATAGATGTTATCCCATATTAGCACAGTAGTTTTGAGTGATACCTATTATTGACTCATTTTGAAGATGAGTAAATCGTGTATTTGAGGGTTAGGTAATTTCATCAAATTGACAGAAGGTGAACCCATTCGTGTCCACTTTGCACCAAAGGCTCTGGTCTTTCCACTATACTACATTGCTGAGTAGGGAAGGGGAGAGAAGTTCTATAGAAGGTGAGAGGATGGAAAGCCTGCGAGAGAAGAGAGAATTCAAGGGAAAGAAGCATGAAGAAGGATGAAGGTGGTCTTTGGAAGAGGGGGTCTCCTGGGTGAGGATTGATAGCAGTAAATGAATGAGCAGAGTGAGCAAAGATGACAAGGACATGCACCCATAAGAAAACGGCAGGTAGACTAAAAGTTATGAGTGTCTAATATAGAAAAAAATGATAGACTTGATGGAAAGAGACAGAAGAAGAAGTGACACAACTGAGAGAACCCCAAGGTCAAATGGAAACCATTAAAAGCCCTAAATGATCACACAACACTGGTCCACTGGGGCACTTACCTTGGATCCCTCTGCCTGTGGCCTCTGCCAATGTTACCTCTGCCCCTCAAAGTCTCCAAGGCAGGGAGATAATACCAGGTCTGACACGTGAGCCTGGGCATTCCTGCTGGTCTCTCTGCCCAATGTCAGAGCTCTGAAATCACAGTTCTACTGCTCCTGCAGAAGAGCAATGGAAAGGGAGGGAGGAAAAAAGAAAAGAATGTGGACTGGAAGGGGAGCCACCAGATCCAGACTGTATAATTATAGTGAATTTTCAAGACTAACCCTCTGGCTTCATAGATGGGGAAACTGAGGCACAGAAAGGCTAAAAATCCTGCCCTAGATCACAAAGCAAATTAAGGCCAGAGCCCAGCCCTGCCCCTGACTTCTGCCCAATGTCCTCGCTGTGGCCCCATCTATGGGGACGGGGCGGGGGCGGGGGCAGGGAATAAAAGCACTCAGGGGAAAGCAGGAACCTGGGTAATTAAAAGAGTGTTAAGGGCTAGCATTGCAGTTCCCCATAGCACGGGCGTTTGCCTGCAGGCACATCTCGTTCTGGGAGCTCAGGTTGTGAGAGACTGTGGATTTAAGCAGGTGCTGCTATTTCTGTCCTGTTCCCTGTCTATTTTCAACCACAGGATGCTGTGGGAAGGACTTGTGAAACAGTAGCTCTGCTGCTCTTTCACTCCTTCCTTCCTCCACTCAGCCTCCCCTTCTGTGAACCTCGCCTCCAGCCCCAGCTTATTCCCGCAGATAATGGGTGCTCCTACCCCCCACAGGCTCTAATTGGGACAGTCTCCTGCCTGTCTTGAATGAGTCGCTCTGGCTTGTGCAGGAATCAGTAAGGAGGTGACCTCATATGACCTCTCTATAACGACACCCAGGAGATCACTTAAACTGACACCAATAAGCTTGTTGGCACAGACTAGAGGCTCAATATAGATTTGCTGAGCCAATGAATGGATGAATGAATAAATGAATTAATGAACAATGAAATCCCCCTCCTCCTCAATTTAGAAGTGGGAACACTCAGGGCCAATGAGTGTAAAGATTTCCCATGTGTTTCACAGAAAATGAATGGCCATGACAGAACCAGAAGCAGGTCTTCTGAAGGAGCTCAGTGGTCAGAGATGGGGGACAAGGACCGTGTCCTACAGCTATGTCTTAACAAACCAGGAAGACAAGGTTTGATCTAAACCCTTCAGGCTCCATACGTGCTAGTGAGTTCAGAAATAAACCAAGAGAAGAATCCTGGCACAACGAGTCCCGAGGGATAGGAAAGAACATGAGAGCATGGAGTTCTTGGACCAACCCAAAGAGATCCGTGCTCAGAGTGGGGAGGGAGGGCAGGGAGCGTAGTAAGAGTCGTACAATGCATTAAGCAAGGAAGCTCCATAGAGCTATTAGAAAGTCAACCCCAGCTGAATTTCTGAAAGAGCCAAGAAAGATACAAAGGGAAAATGGGAAAATGGAGTAGGAGAGTGAAAGGGAAACAAAAAGGAGGGAGAATGCGGGATCTTCCCGAATCAGCGAATCACACACAAGGGGAATGCCCAAGGGCCGGCAGCATGAGCCCCAGGCAGCAGTGAGAAACCATACGGAAGGAAAATATTCAGGAAGAACAGTTATGTCAGAAGTGCTTTTGAAGAGCGGTTTTGCTCTAAAAGGGTGGAAAGGCAAGGGTGGTCAGAGAGGCGGCCTGATCCTCTGACCTAATGGGAACAGTTAACAGATAGGTGATTCCTCCCCTGAATATCTCTGAGCTTGAGAAGTTACTCATGGTGAAACCAGGAGGTGCTGAAATGTTCTCTCTAGCAAGGATCTTCTAGCAAATCAACCTGACTGAAAAGAGGCAACAGGTAATTCCAGGAGAGCTTTAGTTGGTTTCCCTAAAGTAACTGTAGAAAAATGAAATCCATACTTGAGACAGCGGCAAAACACTGTTTCACAGGACGTAAGATCTGGTGTGGTGCCCAGACTATTAGATAAACATGCTTTTAGCTCAACTGATGGATTCGAGACATATCACTTGCTGCCTCAAAGCCTCAATTTCTCCGTCTATAAAATATTGGTGCTTTGTGCCGTTTCTGAGGCCATTGCCTACTTTTTGTTTCTATCTCTCTTTTGTAAATATTTACATCTGTCATTCCTTCTTGCTTTGGGAAATCGTTGAGGGTAGGAAAAAAATCACTTTTCATTTAATTACGCTTACCTGGGCAAAAAGGGAGAGGCTCTTCAAAAAGAGAACCAGTATCCCCTGGGAGAAAACCTGTTTAGAAACGTGTTGATAATTGCTTAGTAATCAGTCAGCCTCCAAAGTCCTTGAAAATTAAACACTATGATGTCGAGAAGACTCAGGGTACTTTTACATTTCAGTTCCTGGCAAGCCCCCTTCCTCATATGCGTAGGAAAAATTGCTTCTTTACCCAAGGTCAGGTTCAATTGACTGGACAGGGACAACTCTGCATTTGGCTGCAAGCCACTTAGAGCTTAATAACCATCACATTTCGTTCTGTGAACTTCTGTGGCCCGGGTCGGTTTCGCATTTCTTTATAAGCCTTCTTTCTGCAAATGTCTTTCCTCACAAAGAGCATTTCTAAAGGTTGAATATAGTGATTAGTGACACGTGCACATTTAATCTTCTTCCGTCTTTTCCTGTCTGTGGCTCCCCTCCGTGCTTCTAGTCCTTAGAGTTTTATGCCTGTATCAAGGAAATGTTTTCATCTGTCTCACTGCTATTTTCTTTTCTGTCTTATAAATCCTTAAAGAAATGTAGTGTGAGTGAATTTAGTGAGAGGCTGGATGGATGGCTCCAGAGAATGAATTCTCTTCATCTGAAGAACAGTCTCTATACACAGAGAAGCAAATAGCATCTTCCGATGCTGTCAACGTGATTATTAAGCATGTATAGAGCTTTTCCCTCTTTCACTATAACAACTACAAGCAGTTTAATTAGTTGGTTTTCACCCCAGAGTTGTAAAGATAGATGATTCAATTTATCCAACCTTAGATTAAATGCACAATTGAACCCAAGCTCTCTGATAGAGCACCTACAGTGCTCGGCTTGGAATCAAATGCCCCGAGTTAACCTTTGGGGCCTGCAGTCTTTAAACTACATGACCTAGTGCAAATCAGTTCATGGTTCCAGGGTCAACATGAAAAAAAAGATGCACATTGTGATAACACTAGAGCATGAATTCTCAATAACAATGAGATACTGTGCCCCAAAGAAGTGAAGATTGGCTCCTACAGAGAGAAAAAAATGTTACTCTTTTTGTGTATAGGGCACAGACTGGCATACTGTACAGAAACAGATATTCAATATATCTGTGATATTAAAATTTTATGGGGGGGCAATTAGAAAAAATGTATAAAATTTCTCCTCAGCAGCACTTATAATGTTATTTATTTATTTTTTAGTTTTTATAAATTTCTTTAATTTCAACATATTATTGGGGTACAAATGTTTAGGTTACATATATTGCCTTTGCCCCACCTGAGTCAGAGCTTCAAGCATGTCCATCCCCCAGACGGTGCACACAGCACCCATTAGGTGTGAATATACCCATCCCTTCCTTCCACCGCCCACATGCCCAACACCCAAAGAATGTTACTACTATATGTGCACTTAAGTGTTGATCAGTTAATACCAATTTGATGGTGAGTACATGTGGTGCTTGTTTTTCCATTCTTATGATACTTGACTTAGTAGAATGGGCTCCAGCTCTATCCAGGATAATACAAGAGGTGCTAGGTCACCATTGTTTCTTGTGGCTAAGTAGAAATCCATGGTATACATATACCACATTTTATTAATCCACTCATGTATTGGGCACTTGGGTTGTTTCCACATCTTTACAACTGTGAACTGTGCTGCTATAAACATTCTAGTGCAGATGTCTTTTTTATAGAATGTCTTCCTTCCTTTGCATAGATGCCCAGTAATGGGACTGCTGGATCAAATGGTAGTTCTACTCATAGCTCTTTGAGGTATCTCCATATTACTTTCCACAGAGGTTGTACTAATTTGCAGTCCCACCAACAGTGTATGAGTGTTCCTATCTTTCCACATCCATGCCAACATTTATTGTTTTGGGGTTTTTTGATAAAGGCCTTCCTCAGGGGAGTTAAGTGATATCTCATTGTGGTTTTGATTTGCATTTCCCTAATGATTAGAGATGTTGAGCATTTTTTCATATGTTTCTTGGCCATTAGTCTATCTTCTTTTGAAAAGTTTCTGTTCATGTCCTTTGCCCACTTTTTGATAGAGTTGTTTGATTTTTTTCTTGCTGATTTTCCTGAGTTCTATATAGATTCTACTTATTAGCCGTTTATCTACTGTGTAGCATGTGAATATTTTCTCCCATTCTTTAGGTTGTCTGTTTGCTCTTGTGATAGTTTTTTTGGCTGTGTAGGCATAGACAGGACTTACCTACAACTGATAAAAGCCATATATGACAAACCCACAGCCAACATCATACTAAACGGGGAAAACTTGAAATCATTACTGCTTAGAACTGGAACCAGACAAGGTTGCCCTCTATCACCACTTCTATTCAACAGAGTGCTAGAAGTCCTAGCCAGAGCAATCACAAGAGAATGAAATCAAGGACATCCAAATGGGAGCAGAAGAGGCCAAATTATTGCTTTTTGCTGACGACATGATCTTATATCTAGAAAACTCCAAAGATTCTCCTGTGAGACTACTGAAAGTAATAAACAAATTCAGCAAAGTCTCAGGTTACAAAATTAACATACAGAAATCAGTAGCATCCCTATACACCAACAACAGATGAACTGAGAACTAAATAAAATACTCAATACCCTTCACAATAGCAATGAAGAAAATAAAATACCTAGGAATAAATTTAACTAAGGAGGTAACAGGCCTCTATAGGGAGAGCTAAAAAACACTTAGGAAGGATATAGAAGAGGACGTAAACAGGTAGGAAACCATACCATGCTCCTGGTTCGGCAGAATCAACATTGTTAAAATGTCTATACTCTCCAAAGTGATCTACAGATTCAATGCAATCTCTATTAAAATATAAATATCATTTTAAACAGACCTAGAAAAAATAATTCTACACTTTTTATGGAACCAGAGAAGACCCCATTTAGGAAAAGTAATCTTAAGCAAAAAGAACAAATTGGAAGGCATCAATTTACCAGACTTCAAGCTCTACTACAAGGCAATGGTAACTAAAAAAGTATGGTGCTGGCACAAGAACAGAGACACAGACAAATGGAACAGAACTGAGAACCCAGATATAAAACCATCCTCATATAGCCATATAATATTTAACAAAGCAGATAAAAACATACACTGGAGAAAAAAAATCCCTACTCAACAAATGGTGCTGGGAAAATGGGATAGCCACATGGAGAAGACTGAAATAGGATGCACACCTTTCATCTCTTCACAAAGATCAACTGACTTAAGTTAACTGACTTAAACCTAAGGCATGAAACTATAAGAATTCTAGAAGAAAATGTTGGTGGAAAAATTCTTGCAGACATTGGGCTAGGCTAAGAAATTATGAGGAAGATCCCAAAGGCAATCACAGCAACAAAAAAATAAATAAATGGGACCTGATGAAATTATAATTTTTAAAAGTTGAGAAACCCTGCAACAGATAACAGTGTTAGAATATTCATTGAGTACCTACCATGTTCCAGCCCTCATGCATCCTTTAAGATACAAAACAACCCCATTAGGGAACTTTGCATGGGTGTCTTTATTTAATGAGGGGACTCAGGATAGGGAGCAACTGAGATAATATGTACAACAACACACCTTTTAAATGATAAAATTCTATACAAATATAAGGTGCTATTGCAGGCATTGGTAATTTCTTAAAAATACATATAACAGTTAGTAATTACTAAAAAACAAACCACCCAAGCTAGTGGCTTAAAACAATAACCGTTCATTTAGATCACAATTCTGTTGGTCAGCAAATTAAGTTGGGTTCTGCTGAGTGGTTCTGGTATTGGCTGGGCTCTCTTCTGCATCTCCAGTAAGTTGCCGATCACTTAGGCAACTCTGTTCCTGCAGGTGGACTGTTGACTGCAGCCATGGGGATGCCTAAGACTGGTGCCTGTTTTAGTCCAGCAGATCAGCCCCAGTTTGTTTTCCCAGGGTAGCAGCAAGGTTCCAAGAGACCCAGATGCAATGGGGAAGGCTTCTTGAGGTCTAGGCTTAGAACCAACACAGCCAATTCCATCACAGCATGTTTGTCCACCACAAGTCCCGAGGCCAACATAGTTTCAAGCAGTATGAGAATGAACATTTCTTGATGGGAGAGCCACAAAGTCACATTGCACAGGATGTAGATAAACAAAGGTGAATAATTGTAGCCTTTGTGATAAACAATCTTTCCTATCATACTAAAGCAGGAATAATGGCCAATGACTTGTCCACTTTGTGACCAAAAGCACACCTTTAAAACTATAAATTGTGATATGACTATTAATTATTACCATCCATTGGCTTTTATTTTTGAAACCATTCCTGGAGTGTGTGAGCAAAAGAGCTGACACAACATCCTTTTATATAAACATCATGGAATGGTGGCAAAACAACCACTTGCTAAATGATCTCATGAAAATTTGGAAGAGATGTGGTCATTTTCCAAAGCTTGCTTCAACTGCCTTCTTTGGCCTACCCATTCATCTCAAGTTCCCAAGTTCTATTCAAGCATTAAGTTAGGGCATCAGAAAGCCAAATGCTTGGACACCATTGTCTCAGCTTTTCACAAAATTGCCTGCCCCAAGTTATGATTTAATGTCACACCCTCTGCCTTTATGGAGGGTTAGTATGTGAGTCACCCAATAGAAGAGCATTTCTGTATTTTTTGTAAAACTCCAGTTGTAGATAAAATGCACTGAATGATTTTTGTGTTTCCTTTAAATACAGGTATATATGTTAAATTTCTGCTTGGGTTAAGGTCCAGGAAGAATTTCCTCTATAGATGAATTTGTATATTTTCTATTATTGTATAACTCAAAATGTTTCTTTATAGCTTAGAAAATGTAAGCTATAGCTGCCAGAAAATAAACTAATTGTCCCTGTACTATAATCTTCTCAACTCAAGTGCCTGAAAGTGCCAATTCTATCTGCTTTTTTTTTTCAAATGCCTTTTCAAATAACCTTACATGTTATTTTTCCTACTTGTTTTAACTGCTAAGTCACCTTAAATCATTTCAGAAGAAGTCAAAGGACATATTTAAAATACCTTTTTTTTTTTAAAGTGAACTAATGTCCTGGGGAGATGTTTGCATAATTATAAGTTTGGGTTTGAAAGATTAGCCCATCAGATGCTATTTTTATCACTCTATGTACAAAGACTATGTTAAACTGCCTCCACATGGATGGGGGCACCTGGGTTTCGCTCTTTGGTCCTAATAATTTCATTCTGCTGAACTGTAGTTATCTGCATTGAAGAGTCTTTCTACTCAGTTATGCTTTTTTCTTACAACAATAGAAATCTTTTTTTAGACACGGAAATATTATGTTTACTAGAATTACCAATTATATGTAATGATGCACAATTTAGATAAAGATTTAAAGTGCTGTGAAACTTATCTAGCTTTAAATTGGTTTCTCCTTTGATAATTTTCAAGTTGGTCACAACTTCTAAAATGCATTTATTCTTCTGATTGTCAATAGCAAAGTAATTCTTCTTGGGTTGCTCTAGATTTGTAGTTAAACCTGTTAAACACCAAAAGGGTAGAGACCTTATCCCTAGTGTCTGCTGTTGTTTCTGGTGGACTTTCACTATAGCAGCCAATAGATATTTACTGAGTGATTGAATAAATATTTGTTCTACATCTTTCCCACTGCCCAGGAGATTCCTGGCAGTTATTTGGCCACTCTGGCCAAACTATCTCAACCATGCTATTGGCATAAAATCACACACTCTACAAACTGATTGCAAAAACTGAGTAAGATGATGGCCATGAAAAGCTACAATGGACACATGTGAGAAAGAATCTTCTTCTTCTTTGGCTTCCTCTTCTTTCTCATCTCCAACATTAGCCTTGTCATCATGACACGTGGTTTCATTCTAAAAACAGACTCAAGATATTATCCTTTAGAGCTGTTTTTGGACCAGTGCACAGGAATGTTCTGAAAGTTCACCAATCAGCATACTTATCCAAGGAGGTCTTCTACATCCGTGTCAACTACACCCTCAGCTGTTTCAATGAAAGCCCAAAATCCTTACAAGAATAATCCCTGCTATTGAATTATCCTCAGCTCTACAGCTTCATTTAGTTGGTTATGCCCTTTGGCTGAAAGAAGCATGAAGCATTTCTCCTTTATTGTCATATACCATCAACTCCTTCCCATTACCAAGATGGTAATGACTGGGAGAAGGAGAGAGAGACACAAAGACAGATACAAGCACCCAAGTCCTGCATCTTTACATTACAATGACAAGCTGGTGGGCACTAAACTATGAGATAGAAACAGAGACAATGGCTCAAATAATTACAATAATATTTACGTATTAACTAAAACTAGAGTAGGACACAGATGATAAAGTCACAACTAGGGAAATTATGAAGGGTTTCAGGGGGTATATCTGAGACTGTGGAAAGAGCACTAAATTTTAGAGTCCTGGGTCCTATCCATGCATAAGATGTTATAGTTCAGTTTCTTTCATCTGCAAACTCAAAGTTCAATTCAAAGTGGCCTCTAAGATTTTATTCAAGAGTAAAATGCCATGATTCCACTCAAAAATCTGTGAAAACAAAGGCCACATGGTTTTGGTGACCTGGTTTGAGATAGTTGTGGTACCGGTCACTCTGGAGTTTACTCTTACTTTGTTATTTTTAATGTGACATTTCATGTATTTTTCTAGCTGCCGAAATGGCCTCTGCAGCTCTCTGTGCTTCTTTCACTTAGAAGGATTGTTAAAAGTTATGGGCCAGAAAGAAGGGGTTGTGTCTTAGGGACCCTCTGCGAAACCCTGACAGAGCTGGTTCCAAAAAAACATGTTAATATAATCATTAGTTTGGTGTTTAGTCCTAGCATTTATTTCTTTAAATTAAAAACAACGGTGAAAGATTATAGAAGATGTTTATTTATCAAAAGAAAGCACGAATTTCAATTAAAATGTAGAAACTGAGCACACGTCACACCACAGTGAAAAATGTTTGTATCTTTCTCTTGCACTAACCCTCAGTGGTAGGAAGGAAACATGATCATTTTTTAACATTTTGTCATCAGCCTGATGGATGGAGGATTCCCAGTATTCGTGGAAATGAACTGAATCTCTCTTATCTGTTTCCTAAGTAATTTGAGAAATAAGGCCACTGTGTTTATGTGAAGCAGGGGATGAAGCGAGTAAGCAGAACAGATCCTTAATCCCATAAAGTTCTTTATCTTGGATATTTTTTTCTCTCAAATGCTTTTACAGAGGGAAAGATTTTTTTATAGCTATAAAGTGAAAAAAAATACTGTAAAATCTTTTAACAAATAATCATTTTACACTATACAGTTCATCAATAAAAGCAGTAATGGAGAGTTGTGTAATAAATTAAATATGAAGGTAGTTGGAAGGAACAGCGCTTCCAGGCATCAAGTACATGTCACATTAGAGCTGAGGCAGACAGGTGTAATATTTGTTGAATAAACAGCTCCTATTGACAAGCAGTGAAGAGGGGAAGAAAACAATCAAAAAATGCCATTTTGATTTTTAAAGGAGTGAAAAAAATCTGTTTTTCCCCTTTTGTTACTAATGCATAAGAATTATGCCGGTTTTCAATAAAACAAACACTTATTAAGACAAATATTAGGTTGAAACATCACAAGTGACTATTTATATAGGTCAAAAAAATAGTTGACATGCTCACATGGTTCAATCTAAAACTTTGTATAAAAAGCAGTGCTAGGAGCTATGCAATTTCAAAGATGAATATGGTCTTCAGTATATTATCTCATTATATTCTATTTTGTTCCACTGAGACATGTGAGGAGGCTTAACAAAAGATTTACAATGAAACAGAAAAATATAAATTAAGGAAACTTAGAGAATCCAAAAATGATATGGAAGATCAGAGAAAATTCAGATGCTGCAGATCCCATGTTCTTGCCAATTATTTAAACTGATAGAAAATATGACTCTGAGCATCCTAGCAGCCAAGACAAGGAAGAATAAATCAAAAGAATATTGGTTTTGCACATAAGTGAAAAGCCCACACAAAAGATTTATGTCACATGGGTCTGGATCACATAAGGAAATGAGGGATAGATTGAATTAATGAATATTCATATTTTTAATATCAGAAAGTGAAATGATCTAGTAGTGTTTTGTTGTTTTGGTTGTGATGGTATTTTTCTTGTTTATTTATTTATTTGTTTGTTTTTAATTTCCTAATGAGATACCAGAGAATGAAGATCCAATAGGAGAATTTTAGAGGAAAAAATGTAGAGAAAGTGTCATTTGAATTGTATTCACAAAAATGTATAGAAATCCTGTGATACCTAAAGAACACCTAGAAAGTGGCAGGCTATTATAAAGAAAAAAAATTCAGAAATTACCCAGGAATTTCAAATCTGCCCCTCTCTAAAAGCACTGGTGAGGAGCCACCTAATCAATCCAATAAGATAAGGAAATGAGTGGTTGGTCCTTTCAAAAAGAAAATTGTATATGGCAATGATATTGACACATATAGTATTTAATATATGCCAAACACCATTCTAAGTATTTCAAATGTATTGGCTCATTAAATTATTACAATAATCTTTCAGGGTAGGAAATATTGCATTATACATCTTATAGATGAGGAAACTGAAGCATAAAGAGGTTAATCAAGTTGCCCAAGACCACCCAGCTAGGAAGTTCCTAAGTTTCAAAGCTGGCAGTTCAAAGCCCATACTCTCTGTGGCTGTGCCATTCTGCCTCTCTTACATCTGCTGTCTTGCGTGTCTGTAGACCTTTAGCAGACTTACAAAGCAACTCAACATGCATCCAGCTCCACTGACAACACACACAAATGTAGGCAGCAAACAGTTTGTGACCTGGAAGAAGAGACCCTCGTACAACATGGTGGTGTCAGGCAATGGGCACAATGAGATAGATACAGCCACAGCGCAGGAGGTTGTGGAATGCGGTGGTTGAGAGCGTGGGCTCTGAAGCCAGATAGATGGTTGAATTCCTGTAATCTACTATTAGTAATCTACTTACTACTAAGGTGACCCCCAAAATGCTTTCTAATTCAATGTCCCAATTATAAAACAGGGACAATAATTTTTGTCCCACTGAGTTTGTGCATGGATTAAATGATTAATGTATGAAAAGCATTTTTTAGTATTTTCTTCTGGCTGACAGTTCACAACAAAGGATACAGGATAATGGTGATGGCGATGACTAGGATGCATGGCCATAGGCAAAAGCCTCCACACAAGGACTGACAGCCCCACTAACCTTTCTGAAGCTCTGCAAGTAGAGCAAAGAGCATCCAGCCTGATCTACATTGAGATTCCAGGCCCACATACTCATCCATGACAAAGATGGAATACAACGTTGAGCCTGCATTTGTCATTTCAGCAATGCCCTTTTCTAGGTTGAGAACAAAATCAGCATGTCCCCTTCCATGTTTAGCACTTCAGTGATATAAATATCGCCAAACCATAAAACATTATAGCTGAGAGAGTCCAGAGAATTTAACAAACCCAACTCTTTCTCTATAGAGTACATGGAAACTGAATGTCAGAAAGAATGAGCTGTTTCAAGTCTCCAGGACAAATGCTTGGAAGTTCCGGTCAGTGTCTCTCACTCCATGTTTTTTGGTTTTGGTTTTGGTTTTGGTTTAGCCTGCCTCATTGAGGCAATCATTCCCTTATTAATAATGATCAGGATGTCTTGCAGTAGATACTAGGAAGATAGAGATGAGTATGTAAGCATGTGTGCTTTCTCATAGCTGAGAGACACATGTATCCCTGAGCAGACCAGGAAGTAAAAGAAAGAACTGAACCAGTAAAGTCATAGAGATATTCACTAATTTTATAAGGATCATAGTAAAAGGCCAACTAACCCTGTATAAGGTGAGAAATGGTCAAGGAAGGCCTCTGGAAAGAGTTAATGGTAGAGCTGAGAAAAAAGAACATAACTAGGAGAAGAGGAACAGGACATTGTTTCCAGAAGAGGGTAAGAGGGATAAAATCAACCATCTCTACTTAGAAAGCATGGACCACACACTCAGGGAAGATGTCAGACACATCCCGTTGCAAAGGATGACTATTTGCATGTTAATACACTATCCCCAGCCTTGCTCCCAATCCTCTGCTCAAGAAGGACAGCTATTAATTCCATCTTTGAGATAAAAAAATCCTTGTCACAGGGACAAGCTTCCCATGTTACACAATGCGTACCAGAACTCAAATTCAAAACCCAGCATCCTGGCTCCAGATTATGCACACAATCTCTACTTCTTTATTACCATGCAACATGCTTCTCCAAAATCAAATCCACTCCAAAGTGAGTCTACCTCAAATAGAAATATAATTCCAGAGAAAAGCATGCAAAAAGTTCCTCTTGGAAAAGGAAACTAAAATGTACAAATGTAAGTTTATTTTAGCTTATATAGTCAGAATTTATTTAATAATTTTAACTGCATGCTAATTCATAAAATGATGAGAAAATGAGTCAGGTCTTGATTTTTTAACGGTAATTTTTCTGACAAAATTGTATGATCAAATGAAATGAAATCTTTCACTTTGCATTTAACTTTCATATCATGATTAGGAGGAAAGGTAATTTTTGTAAAAATATTTGAGAGATTCATCATTTTTCCCCGAGGCTTCTCTTAATCCTTTGATATTCAAATATTTCTCTTTTGAAGCTTCTAATCATCTTCCATGTTGATTTTCTTTTTTTCAATTGTTAATTGGTCTAACTCAGACAAATCCTTATTTGCCAATGGCTTGGGATATGATTCTAGCAATCCTTAACATTACTTTCATCAACTTCATGACATTATGCAGCTTTTACAGGACTAAAGTTTCCTTTTGCAGCTGATATGCATTGTATTCTTATTATGATGTGGGTGCTCAAAATATTTAACAAAGTCAGTGACAGCCTAAACAACAACAAAAAATTATTTTGACAAGAGAAGAAATGGAGTAGACACCTTGGCAGAAGTTAATTTTATAACAATAGTCTTATTGAATATTTTTGTTTAATGAAGACATTTGCACAACCATCACTATGTGAACTCAAGTAATGGATACTCATATAACAAGAATCAACATCTACACAAATGCCTTAAAATTCCCAAGGGTCCCAGAGCTGCCAAAGCGGGAGACCCCATCTGCTCAGTTTGAAAAGAGGAATATCTTGGGGAGAAAAGCAGAAGAAAGATTTTTATAAATAGAGTTGTACTTTATATGTGCATTCACTATATATAATACAGCTCCTATTAATATATTTCACTAAGTTTATGTGTAGTGAAAATTTTTTCCATTACTTTGATGATTTAGTACATGCTGTGAGCTTCCCAGAGACAGAATTTTTTCTAGGGAGGTGAACTGCATGCAAGCTCAATGACTTGGTTAGAGTTCTCTTTGCCTAAAGAGGATAATGGACTTCTGAAATTCACCACCTTCTGGGCACCATCTTTCTCCTAGTGAAAAATAAATAATTAGCTCTGTCTCCTGGATCTACAGCTTGCATTTAGAGCTAGGGAGCAGACATTTTAATGAAGAAACTTTGAACAACATCAGTGCTTTCCACTCTTAAGTCTAGGTTTAGAGAGTAACCCAAGAGTCTAGTTAATTCCCCATTGTCAATGAAGAGAAGTTAACAGGGACCCGTTCTTCAATTCCAGGAGAATAAGACTGGTGAAGATGTTCTGTCTCCCCTGTTATGGCCAGTGTCTTTCTACAAAGCTGGTTTGTCTGCAAAGAACTGGCCATCTGTTGTGTCTGGGGATGCAGTGCATATGTCTGAGCACAGAAGAAGAAATCAGACTCTCAGCTTTACAGAACTGAATTCCAGAATTTCTTGTGTCTCTATAGCCAAGAAGGAAAGGAACAAATGTTTTCAGTGGACTGTTCTTCCAGTTTACATCTTAGGCTTGGAATCTATAAGCCTCTCTACTCCCAACCCATGACTCAACTCTGCTCAAGTCCACATATTTTTATTAAGTTTATTGTTTTGTGCCAGCCACCATGAGAATCACATACACAAATAAGCACACACACACACACACACACACACCACACACATAGTGTATTCCAGGCACTGTGGTAAGGGATTTATGTGCCTTACATCTATTAAGGCTTGCATCAACTTTGGGAGGGAGGTGTTTTTATTCTCATTCTATAATGAAAAAACTGAGGCTCAGCAGGGTTAGAAAACATGCTTGAAATCACATAGTGAACCAACTGTGTAGAAGTAGAATTTGAAACCAGATCTCCCTGACTCCAAAGCCTATAATCTAAAGTTTTACCTTTCTTATGAAACATGTTTTAATATATAATTGTGTATACCTATGTGTGTAACACTATGAAATATTTGAAATATGTACCTTAATAATTACTGTAATAGAGGTGAAAACAACAGGTCATTGAGAATGCATTGGTGTAAGGATTCATTGACATCTGAGCTCATAGATTCTCAGAAGGGACATCAGATGGCCTTAATTTGCCCTGTGCGCAAATGTCTACACTGGATAGTAATCAGAAAGGGTGATTCCAAGAGCCTATTTTATCTATGAGATGTTATGATCTTAATTATTACATGATATCAGTTGTTGCTTTTCAGATTAGAGTCTGTATATCTTTAGGGGTATGCCAAGAATCAATGTTACAGGATAATAAGTAGTCCAAAGGCTATATTAAAACAAAATAGGACATATTGTTCAATTTAACACAAAGTTTACATGGTATTTTGACATAAAACAAAAGACTTCAAACACATTTTTTATCTTTAGAATGCACTTTGAGCTACACTTACTAGACTCCTATGAGTACCTATGTATTCTCTTTACTTGTAAGATTTTGGGGGAGAAAGTGATGAGCAAACTCTCAGAAACCAACTGAGTCAGATCATTCCATTGTCATTTGTAATTCACAGAATATGTTTCCATATTTGAGGTTGATATATGTCTTTTATTATAGCTCTAAGTGTTGAACTTCCTTTGTGTAAATGGCCAATATTTTTACTAAACGCAATTTTCAGAAGAGGCCACAGTCCTCTTTTTGTCCAGCCAGAGTTTTGGAGTAGATTTTATCTGAGCAGTCAAGTGGTTCATCCACCACATTCAGATCACCTGACCAGCGTGGCTCGCTATTCAGACCCATCTGGAACCCAAATTACGAAGCTTTCCTGGCACAAAACCAGTGTTCAATAAGGTCTGTGACCCAGGGAAGAGCATTCCCTTTTGGGGGCCTCAGTGTCCTTTTCTGGACAGCACGAAGGGAGCAGACTGGTCACATCTAATGTTGACTGCTCTGGTTTGTAAACAGAAGCTCAGAAACAAGACGTTTTGAAGCACTCGCCATTGCCCTTGACGTGAGCGTCCGACAGCATTCCTGTGCCTATTTTAAAATAACTTAACGTCTCTTGCAATCTCTGAAATGAACCAGGCTGCCAATTCCATAGGAACCCCTGTAGGCGAATATTTTGGCTTTTTAATTTCTCTGAATAAATATGAGAGGTGAGCAACTGTGTAAGAGCAGCATCCTGAGCAGGATGAGGCACCACTCGCTGCAATAAAGGATCTGAACAATAAGCTAGGGATGCCTGTGCCATACTCACCTTTGACATCTTAGAAGGTGTCATAATTCAACTAAAAAGCGTAATAGGTTGGAGAAACCCACGACCCAGGGGTTTAATACTCTCCGCCATCTATAAGTAGCCATCCACACCAACCAGCCCTGCTAAAGAAACTGCAAGGACAAGCTCTATCCTGGCACTTCATTCTCCCGATAATCCAGCCCATTGCCCTTCCCTGCCCAGCCTCCTCCTTTGTGCTGCTGCTCCCGCCTGTTCTTTGAACATGCTTTCGTGCCTCAGCACATTTGCAGAGGCTATTTTTGTGTCTCAAATTCTCTTCCCCGGCTTGGCGAATTCTCCATTTATCTTTCCCGATCCAGAGTAATTAAGCTTGAGCTTTGGAGGCACATAGAGCTGGGTTTGAATTCTTACACTCTAATTGGTGTGTGACTTAGGTAAACTATCTCTACATTTGTAAGTTGAGTACAACAATAATTATGTTACATAATTGCTGTGATTAGCACATTAAATGTGATTTTAAAAATTATTAGTAAAATGCTTATCACATTATTGACACATGGTTATTTTTGTTATTGTTAATAGCATTTTTATTGAATTTGAAACAGTATCTGTCTCATTCCTAATTCCTTATCGTTAATTATTATGCAATACTAAAGCCTCTACTATTCTAAACTAGGAGTGAGCAACTTTGTTTTTCAGTAAAGGACAAGATAGTAATTATTCTAGCCGTTGTGGGCCATAAGGTCTTTGTCTTAACTATTTAATTCTGCCATTATAGCCTAAAAACAGCTGTAAATAATACAAAAATAAATGGGCTAGAGAGTTTGAATTCTGATGTCAAATACCACATTTTATTCAACTTGTAATACCCAGCATCTAACTCAGGGGTCTACCAACAATAGCCCATGAGCCAAATCTGATCCTCTGCCTATTTTTGAAAATAAAGTTTTTTTGGCACATGGCTATTTCCGTTGGCTTATGTATTGCCTATGGCTGCTTTTGCACTACAGTGGAAGAATTGAGTAGTTGATACAGAGATCTCAGAGCCTACAAAACCTAACACATTTCCTATTAATACCTGGCCCTTTTCAGAAAGAGTTAGGTCAGTGTTTGGCACATATTTGTTAAACAAATGAAGACTGACCAGAAATAGCCAGAATCAACCATCAGACCATAGGATATTGCAAGCTTCAGTAAAAGCAGATGGAACAAATTAGGGATCATAAATCCAGGGAGATTCACAGAGGTCAGAACCAGCAAGAGTGATCACGAAGTACAGGGTTGTGAGCCTTGGTCTTGGGGACTAAGATTATTTGCATGTAGCCCCCATTCTATGCTCCCTACTAGACAGTGATTGACCTGACCGTGTCCAGAAGGACAAACTAAGGCTCAGAGGAGGGGAGTTTGCTCAAGGTCATATACCTGGGTTGTTGCCAGGCTGGCTGCAGTTCAGATTCTTGAAGGTCACATATGTGTCTGACGAGAGAAGGGCTGAAATGCTTGGATCTCCCCTAAAATTGGATGGTCACAACTGAGCTTCTAATACCCTGCAAAGTTTATCTTTTATTTGTCTACCAGTATCTTTCTGGCCCATGGTTCAAGATGATCACTGTGATGGTGTGCTTATTTTTGTGATGACTACCCATAA
The DNA here is from genome assembly GCF_041146395.1 of Eulemur rufifrons. NCBI lineage: Eukaryota > Metazoa > Chordata > Mammalia > Primates > Lemuridae > Eulemur > Eulemur rufifrons. Next base: position 271,815,319 of record NC_090989.1, read on the forward strand.
AATTTTAAAAACACATTACAGGATTTCACAGATGAGCAAGTCTATGACAGATGAGGCATGAAATTCCCATTCAACCACATTTGGCCAATATTACTCTCTACCCTGAAACCTCTTTTCTGAGGCCCAGCACTCTAGACTAAAGTACTTGTGATATCTCTTTTTAGAATGATTTTGTTTTGCTACATGTCTCCTATTTAGCCGCCAGTATTACCGGAGTACTTTGTAGTAAGAACAGACTGAGATTTGTATGATCGTGGCTAGTTACTGAATTCAGTTCTACTGAAGTAGAACTACTTTTAATCAAGGATGAACTATTTTTTACTTTTGCACTGTCCAGCTACTACCGTGACTATCTCCACATCATTCATAAGTAACCGTCTCTCATAGTCAACCAGAGATCTCACGTCTTAAAGATGCTGCAAGAATGTAAAACCTCAGCAGTAGAATTGAACCTGGAGAAAAATAAATTCATTTATACAACAATTGTCATTGCAGGCATTTGCTGTCAATATCAAACTTTGCTTTGTGAGATAAACACAATCTATCCAGTGTAAGATGTCTCCCTAAGATCAGAGAACTGACTACTGGTCTGGAAGGTATCTGGCCAACTATTTCCTAACCCATCTTCCTACCAGTGCACATTTTATATAATGCATTAGTCCGCTCTAAGCACCTCAATGTGTTTCTTAATTTTGGAAAGGGCATTCCTAGCAATAGGAAATTCTGCCTTTCTGAAAGTTTCGCACTTACCTGCTGGAATGTCTGATAAGAAATTCTACCATTCTCTTTAACTTTCATTCAGTGCCCCCTTTCCTGGCTTCTGGGGCCAAACCAAGCAAGGCTTCTTCCTTTAGGGTATGAAGTGCCTTCAGAGAGTTGAGAACAACTCTCATGCCTCTCCCTGGAACTTTTCTCCCTTCAAATTCAACATTCCCCACTCCATAGTGTGAGATTCCAGGCCACCTCCTTGAGTATTATCTCACTCACCAATGCTCACTAGGAAGACCTGTGTTTTTGTTTTGTTTGTTTGTTTTCATTTATTGCTGTCATAATTGTTGTTGGCTATAATTGGATTTGGTTACATAGTTAAAAGGAACTATACACATACGTATTATCTATTCATTTCCTGGAATTCTTTGCTTTAAATTGTAGATTCTAGAGTCTAGAAATAGAAGAACTTTAATAAGATTATAACCCTCTTTTTTACAATTTATTCTGCTTCTTTGTCTTCTCTATTTTCTCTAACCCTCCTTATTTTCATAAACAATAACAAAGTATTAATAGTTATGCCTAAAAAAGAGAGAATGACTTCCCTGAGTTCATGCTGTGAAACAACATATACCTGCAAGAATTTAAAGCTAAGAAAATAGCATTAATGTAGAACAACTATGTGCCAAATGCTTTGCATATGTTTTCTCTTCAGTCTTTACAGTAGCTCCACAAGAATAGATGCTTTCATTTCTGTTTCACAAATGATGGAACTGAGGCTAGGAGAAAAGAAGGCCTCATAGACGCTCTCTAGAAGTAAGTCCAGATCTTAAAGAATTTCCAGAAGACCACCTTGCTCTCCAATTCAGAATTATATTTAAATTACAAGCCTTGCAACCTTAGGCCAATGAGGCAGCTTCTTTCTGAGAGAAGTAATTTATTCATCAACTCCCATAATTACAAAATCTTTGAGCAGGAAAAGAACATATGGAGGTTGTCGAGTCCAACTTGATTACTAAGAAGAAAAATATGCACTAATGTTGGGTTTCTGCAAAACCCAGTTTCCTTTCTACTTTAACATCTAGCATTCTATATTCGTAAAGTTAATATCTTAGATTAAAAAAAAAAATCATCATCACACTCACCCGAACACGTAGTGTCACCTTATGACATCATGGTCACCATAGCAACACTGTGAGTTGGCAGCATATCGCCTTCAGCGAAGGATCACGGCAATGAGTTAACAAAGTATGGCAGCTTCGGATGCTGATGTGAACAGGAAGGGAAGAAATGGGAAAGGAAGAACAGGTGTGCTGCTTTTCCTGCCAACATTCCTTAGACCTGAGATGAAGTGGGCGTGAACATGCGAATAATCCTTAAGGAACAGAAAATAAGTCTCCCATTAACCTCGCCAATGGAAAGAGAAGAGGGGGAACAGGACAGAAGAGGAAAGTATTCTGCTGTCCTATTTCCAAATGTCAGTGCTGAAAATTTTTTATTTCTCTGCCTTTTGCTCTTCAGCAGTGTGCCATTTCAGAAAGAGCATGGAATTTAATAACCCTGGATGGGAACTGTTTTACTATACCAGTTATATACTTTCACACTTGGTAGAGTTTCTTAACCTTTTGAGTCTCAGTTATCTCATCTGTAAAAGGGGCATGATATTGGGTTTATTTACTTATATTTCGACATAGGGGGTACAAGTACAGTTTAGTTTTGTTATTAATACATGGATATATTGTATAGCAGTGGTGTCTGGGATTTTAGTGTACCCATTACCAAAATTGTGTACATTGTGAAGTGTGATATTTGAATCTTGAGATTATTAAGATCAAAGGGTAATGAAAGTAAGGTATCTGATTCAGAGTTTACCTTTTTCTTTTTTCTAAGTATTTGAAATTTAGACTGACAAAATGTCTTTGTCTGTTCAGGCTGCTAACAAAATATCAGAGGCTGAGTAGCTTTTAAACAACGGAAATTTATTTCTCATGGTTCTGAAGGCAGGCAAGTACAAGATCAAGGCACCAGGAGATTCATTATCTGGTGAGAATCCATGTCCTCCTAGATGGTGCCTTTGAGCTGTGTCCTCATGTGGTGGAAAGGGGAGGGAGCTCTCTGGGGCCTCTTTTATATTGGCACTAATCCCATTCATGGGGGCCCCATCTTCATGATCTTATCACCCCACAAAGTCTCCACCGCCTCATATCATTACTTTGAAGGTTGGGATTTCAACATACGAATTTGTGGGAGTGATCTTAGCACAAAATATGACAGTGAGTGATGGATGGCCATTGTATCATTTTCTTTACTTTTCTACATGTTTGAGCTATTCTAAAATTACTTAATTTCTAAAAACAAATATGTAATTTGTTTAAAATGGATGTAGTAGATATTGGTTCTAGATACATTTTACTCTGTGGAGTTTAGTCAACACTTTTACTTATCTGATCTCTGAAATTGTACAAAGAGAAAAAGAGATTTTATGTTTCTGTTATTTCTTCCTACTTACATTACACTTTAATGAAATTTAGTTATTAAACATGCCTTTCTACACCCATAGATGTAACCATCACTGTAACCGCAAAATTGAAATTGGATATTTACTTCTGCTCTTCTGTGTTTAATGAATGCCTTTCTAATTAGACTTTGCTGAGGAGGTTTTGCATGTGTGTTTCTTATCATTGTATCACCAGGTTCAAGCATAGTTCCTGATACAGGGAAAATGCTAACTATATAAATTTCTTGAATAAACTGAAGTCTAGCAGACATCTCTATATAAAATGAGTACTAAAAATATCCGCAGAATATTATCAATATCTCTATGAGTCCACCCACTAAAATAATCAAATGTGCTCTTAGTATATATGGGACTTTGTGTATATTTCTGCCTTTTGTCCCTCAGTCTTTGCATTAAGCTGTGTCTGTTTCCTTCGTGTACCTCTTTTTCTCTCTCTAAATGTACACATCATTCTCTTCTTTCTCTCCTCTTTTTAAAAACCTCTCCCTCACTCTCTGCTACACAAGGTCTTCCTTTCATTGCTCCCTGGCCTTTAGGAGGTTTTTTCCCCAGGACCTTCTTGCCAACATAATCCTGTGTGAGTTACAATTCGTTTGCAAAACCTTTCACTATATGAAGATGTTCTATTTAATTAAGAAAAGTTCATTTATTTTTGGCCTCAATGGAGCATCATACATCACTAAATCTAGGGAATCATTAGTTGTAAAATTAATCAGGATGGAAAAAAAAAAAAGCAGAATAAAACCCTAGACCTCAGTGAAACTTGTCATGTCTCAGGCTCAGCTATGACTTGCCCCCCAGGATCCATCCCTCCGAGAACCCTCTGGACCATGTGCACCCCTGGGGGGCACCGTGAGGAAGGCTGTTATTCGCCCTGGCAGAGAGTGTGTTACTGCCGCTCAGGGACACAGCGGGGGGACAGGGGAACAGAGGGCTGAATATCTCGAGCACAAAATATTCCACTTGGGAGCTCCCGTGACTATGTTGAAAGTGTTTTTTGCCAGCCTCTATCAGTTTAGGGAGAAGGTGACTTTTTCTACCCTTGGGAGATAAGGAAAAGAGCTTGTTTTCCTATCTATGCCCTGCCTCACATACAATCTTTAGGGAATGCTGATTGAAAATTATGATATGATAAGGAAATAAAATAGGAAAGCAGAATGTATATAAATCCCCTAGAAATGTTTGATCTCCATACAAATAGTGTTAATTGGTTATTCCCTTGGTCTTAATGCTCTCTGGGTCTCAGATTCCACATCAATAAAATGGGAAAAATAATGCCCATTCAATTTCCCTTGCAGAGTTGTGAGAGAAGAAGAAAAAAATAAAATTAACACTGAGATATTAAAATGACCCTTTAAGTTTGTTTTCTTTCTTAAGATTCTACAACGTAACTTTATCAAATACTGAACCATGTATCACCATGGGCACCAACTGGAAAACCCTTTTTGCCTTAGTGCCCCAGAGAAAGCAGATGTCAACCATGACCCCCATGAATTTCTTTATAGTCTTCTGAATCTACAGACTCTATAAAGAACTAGCCTTGGGCTGGGCACAGTGGCTCACACCTGTAATCCCAGCACTTTGGGAGGCTGAGGCAGGAGGATCACTGGAGGCCAGGAGTTTGAGACCAGCCTGGCCAACCTAAAGAGAACCCTGTTTCTACAAAATAAAAATGTAAGAAATTTTCCAGGTGCAGTGGTGCACACCTGTAGTCCCAGCCCCTCAGGAGTCTGAAGCTGGAGGATCACCTGAACCCAGGAGTTGGAGGTTGAAGTGAGCTATGATTGCACCACTGTACTCAAGTCCAAGTGACAGAGTGAGACCCTGTCTCTAAAAAAAGAAAAGAGAAAGAAAAAAAATTAACTAGCCTTGTAGGTAGTTTTAAATGTCTCTTTTTTTTTTCTTTTTTAAGTTTTAATTTGCATGTACGGAGTTTTTGTCATAAGACAGACAGTTTTGTCCCCTTTGGCATGGTGGGAGCAGCCCTGGGAAGGTGGTGAATTGTCTATACTATCATGTGAGCAGCACAGAGAGACAGTGTCACTGTACATAGTTCCACAAATCCTGGATAGTGAAAATAATATAGAAACGGTGTGTGCCCGGATTGTAAAAACAAACAAAAATGTGAGCATTATCACACATACTCTGTCCACCATGTGGACGTGAGGGGCAGCTGTCGTGCAGCAAACAGAACATGGTCCTAGCACATCTCTACCCGTCATGACTTGTGTGACCTCCAATCTATCTGTGAACTCCAATTGCCGCATCAGTAAAATGAAGACAGTGAAAGTCGCCTGTCAGGGTTGCTATAAGAAGGGAATAATATTATAAACTTGTGCATACCTTTATTTTGTCTGAAAGTAGCAGCTAAACATTATTTTCTTGATTGCCTCAATGTGGCTATATAATCTTTACAGAATGGCTATGGTCTAGGATGCCATTCTTCTCACTTATCATTATTCTCTCTCCTGGTGTCTTTATATCCGTTTCTTTCTCTGGAATCCATCATTCAGGCAGCCTTTAGGAAGTATCAGAGGCTGCGTAAAGTGGTTTGCATACTTTACCTCATTTACTCACCTGAAGTGCCCTGTCAAAGTGAGGCATTCTCTCCATTACTCCGAGAAGAGGTGAAGAGTTACTGGCAGTTGCTCAGTTAGGGAGCAGGACAGCGGGATCCAAGCCCATAATCTTTTGTTCCTGAAGCTGGAGCTTATTCCTCCGTATCCCACTGCTTCTCAACAAGCTCTCTCTATAGCTGTAGGGAACCGCAAAGCCCTCCTGCAATCTCAGATGGGTCAGATGCTCAGGTATAAGGAATAGAAGGAGTGTGCAAGCCCAAGGTCAGGTTGGATTTCCACACAGCTGCAGATGTGCTAGCTTTTCTGCCTTGCTCTTTCAAATACAACATAATGCACAGCCCAGCAGGTGACCCGGCCCTGACAACTGGTAAATAGTAACAATAATAATAATACTTTGCATCAATACAGCACCTTTTATCTGTGGCATCTGAAGACTGGGCTGACATTAATGAAACTTCACAGCATCCCAATTCTTTGAGGTCAGGACTGTACCAATTTTAGAGAGAGATAAACTGAGATAATATTGACTCTCGCTACGTACAAGATCAAGATGGATTGTTTGTCGCAATAGCCTCCGAAGCAGATGATGGAAGCCTAGTCTCCGAGTCCACTGAAACAAGCATTAGATAAAATTGTATGTTAGAGAAAGCACCCACTGTGAAGACAGTAGACTTGAGTTTGGGGGCTGACCTTTCCGTTTTTTATCAGAGTGAATAGAATCAAGTCACTGTTCCTCTTTCATTCTCCAGGCACCCACCAGTAAAACGAGGGAGCTGCCTTCCCTAGAATCGTCTACTCTCATGCCAGGAAGGCCCTGGAGAATCATCGGCCCACAGTTCCCTAAACAGTGCTTCATGGGCTTGTGCCACCAGGATGTTCCGGAATCATGTGGGGTGGAGGGTGGGAGGGAGAGCTTATTAAAGCAATGCAGATCCCCAGGGGCCCACCCCAGTGCTTCTAATTTAGTAGGTCTGACACAGGACTCAGAAACAGACAGATTTTAAACACTCCCAAGATGATTCTGATGTAACCAGTTTGGGACCCACGTCAAGCCCACCTCTGTTCTGATCGTTAGTTACCTTCTCGCAGGTTAGAGTGAGGCTTTCTCACACCTGCCCCTGCCCCTCCCCTACTCCTTGCTCCCATCCTAGTTATTGCCCCAGATTTCTCCTTCAAATATGTATCATCTTCTTGTTCCCAACAGCGATATCAAAAAAATTTCACGTTGAGATTATTGTCAATCCACTTAACTTTATATATCGGAATGACTCCAAAGGAAATTTTAATTCTCTGACAATAGCAGATCTTCATCAAATACTTACTATATGTCAGACGCTGTTAATTCTTTTTTACATTTATCAATTTTTTTAGTCCACACAACAAACCAGTGAGTAGGTAATTAATATTATTTTTTAGGTGAGGAAACTAAGGCACAGAGAGGTTAAGCAATTTGTCCAAGGTCACATAGCACAGCTCTGATTTGAAGCCAGATGGCTAGGCTCCCTCTTAAGCCCTATGCATAGTATATCACATCATGCAAAGATAAGAAAAGGTTCTAATTCACATTACAGTGAAGTTTTTAATAATACTGAGAACTTTGAGAATCTGAGGAAAGCTATGAAAGCTTCTCCCAGAACTTTTCTCTCATGTATGTAAACAGTCTCAATTTGGCACATGATTTCATGGGCTCACCGATGTTCAGAAGTCCTTCCATGAAACCTTGGTTAAAAAAGAAACTGGAAAATAGCTGATTGAGTGAAAAGCTACATTTTCTGAAAAAAGATTTGAGGGGAAATATTACCATTGTTTTTAGATATAAGAAGTGCTGTAATTTTTAAAAGGCAACAAACATGTCTCTGTGGCTCCCGGGTGAAATCACAAAGACAGTACATTATGATTAAACACAAAGAAAGATGTTTTTAATAGAATTGTCAAAAAATGGATTAGGCTTCCCCAAGGAGGTAGTGAGCTCATCATTGCAAGAAGTTTTTAAGCAAATGACAGGGGGCAATCTCACAGGGATCCCACAGATGGATTTTTCTAAAACAAATTAATTGTTTTTGTGTAAAACAAAAAACAAAATAACAGTTTCTAAAGGAGAATATGAAAATTCAGAGTCCCAATAATGTAGCGCCCAAAATGTCTAGCATCTAATAACAACAGTAACAATTCTATAACTAGATATGTAAAGAAGCTGGCAAATGTGGCCTCAAGTAAATAAATGGACCCTAAAATAACCCAGGTGCTGCATCTAGCAAAAGAAGTACTTTAAAGCCATTACTATAAATATGTTCAAAGGCTTTAAGGAATGTATGGTCATAGTAAGTGAATCTATAGTATACAAACAGAAACTATAAAGACAAAATACAAATGAAAACTATACTATCTATAATGAATTTACTAATTTTCCTTAATAGAAGATAAACAGCAGAAAAAGAAATCAGTGAACTTGAAGACATAATAAGAGACATTATTCAAAAGAAAGCACAGAGAAAATTAAAAAATACTGGAAAATATAGCAAAGCCTCAATGACTCGTGGGACAACATCAAGCACCACAACATCCATAAAACTGGAGTTCAAGAAACAGAGGAGAGAGATAATGGGACAGAAAAATAATTGAAGAAGTAATAGTAAATTTTGTAGAAAACATAAAACTTACAGACCCAAGAACATTAGCAGTGAGCTTCAAGAACGATAAAAACAAAGAAAATTATACCTAGAGATAGTATAGTCAAATAACCAAAAATTAGAAGAAAATGTTGGATGAAGGCAAAGAAAATGACAGATTACACACTGCAAAACAGTGATATGTGTTGGCTGATTTGTCAACAGTATCAGTGGAGGATGGAAGACAATACAATGATATTTTTAAAGTGCCATGGGAGTAGGGCTGAAATACCGTCAACCTAGAATTGTGAATCCAACAAAAAACATCTATAAGAAATAAAAAGAAAATGAAAACATTTTTAGTTTGGGAAAATCAAGATACTTTGTCTCCAAAAGATTGGAATTATAAGAAATACTGAAGGGAGTTTATCATGCTGAAAGATATTGACAGTCCTACAGAAAGACATAATAAGCACCAAAATTGGTGAGCATAAGAGTAAATATAAAAGAGTTTTATTTTAGTAATTTATTTAAAATCCATATGAATAAAATCCATAGCAAAAAGTATTAATGTATATTGCATATGTATTGCAGATATATTAAGATATGTGACATCATATAAAAATAGAATGGTAAGTAGAACTCTACTATCACAAGACTCTCTCACTTTCCTAGAAATAGTGACATTAAGTAATCTATAATAACAAGGATGTATGTTGGAATCCCTAAGGCAACCATTTTTTTAGAAAAGTGAAGAGTTATAGCTGAAAAGCCAATAGAAGGATTAAAATGAAATGCTAGAAAATATTTAACCCAAATAAAGGAAGATAAGGACAAATTTCAAACTAATAAGAAAATTATAGACCTAATGAATAATATTAAATCTAAATGAACCCAGTGCGACAATTAAAATGCTGAGACGGTCAGACTTAAAAGAAAGCAAGATGCGATGTCACTCACTATGTGATACATTAAATATGAAGCCATAGATAAGAGCACTTAATTTAAAAAAATAATTGAAACATACAGAAAAGTTGCAAAAGAATTTGAAGAATTTCTATCTGCTCTCTGCCCAGAATCACTAAATATTAACATTTACCACATTTCTGAATATTTTTCTCTTCATATCTCTTTCTCTACTTCCCTCTTCCTTTTGTCTTTATCTTTGTGTAGATCTGTACATGCACGAACACACACACACAAGCCTACAGATTTTTCCGTGTCATTTGAGAATATGCTGCATACATAATTCTTTTTATTGCTTAAATATTTCATTATGTGTTTCCCAAAAACCAGGACATTGTTACATAAACACCGATACAATAATCAAAATCAAGAAATTAACATTGATAACATTATTATCTAATTTACAGATCCTATTTAATTTTTCCCAATTGTCTCACTAAGGTCTTTTTTATCATAAATATAGTTTTTCTTCTAGTTCAGGGTTTAATCCAAGATCAAGTGGTGCACTTAGTTGTCATGTCTGTCATGTCCCTTTACTTCCCTTCATTGTGCAAAGGTTTCTCAGGCTTTGTCTTTCATGACACTGAGTGTTTGGAAAATCACAGGCCTGCTTTGGTAGATTGTTCCTCAGATTGGGCTTATATGATGTTTACTTATAATTTGGCTCAGCTTATACATTTTTGGCAGGAGTACCATGGAAATAATGCTGTGTCCTTTTTACTGCAAAAATCCAGAAGAAAATGGTGTCCCTTTGTCATTAACAAGTATCTTGTTGACAAATACTTGGAGACCATGAAAATATCTTGTGTCTCCTTAAAAATTTCACCTACTGGTTTTAGCATCCATTGGTGACCTGAACTGAAACAATTATTACCATGGTGGTTGCCAAATGAAAGCAAGGAGGATAGCCAGGTATAAAGAGCAACAGCAGAGACTGAAAAATTACTGATTCATTAGGAAGACATAGTAACCATAAAGGTATACATTACTAATAACAGAGTTTCAAAATACATGAAGCAAAACTGACAGAATTGAAGGGAAAAAAGATAAATTCACAATCATAATTGAAGATCACAATACCTCTCTTCAATAATTGATAGATAACTAAATAAATTATCAGTAAGGATATAGATCTGAATAATACTATGCGATCTATTGACCTAAGCCACAGTTATACCACAGTACATCCAGAAACTACCAAGATTACAAACATTTCTAGTGCAAATGGATGTGCACCAAGACAGACAATCTGCTGGATTATTAAATAGTCCTAGTAAATTTTACAAGATCAATATTTTACAGAGTATAGACTTCAACCAAATGGAATTATGTTAAAAATCAATAACTGTAATATCTACGAAAGTCCCAACTATTTGTAAGTTAAAATAGTACTGGAGCAAACAGTGTATTAGCTAAGGAGGTGGCCTTATAGACAAGTTCTAAATATAGATTCCACAGTGTGATGCACTCAGGGGTTTTTGGAGAGAAACATTATTTTAATGCATTTCATTATTGTCTGATATTTGCATATTCAGCAGAGAAACTTACAAGTAAAGAAAGAATGTCAATTATGATTAAATATATGTAGATGCAGAAATTTAATTCCATGATTTGGCAAAGATCTTTATTGGTGAAGCAAGTAAAGCACGAGCCAGACCACATGGCCCCTGACCCGCTGGGCAGTGTGATCTCCCCAAACATATCCAGGGTGGGGACCCAGCCTTTGTTATGGGACCTGCTCATCCCCAGGTATTCCGTGGCTATCTCCTGCCGGGTTTGGGGAGAAGGGGTACATAGTAACCTAGTTGTTCCCACATTCCAGCTTTTAGAGATGCTGACCTTATTCTGGCCTCAGGGAACTGTAGAAATGAAGCAACAGCAGCAGAATTACCTGGCGGCACATCCTTGCATAAATGCCAGGGATCTTTATTAGAACGGGAGCAGAATGCTTCAGAGCAGCTGACCTCAGGAGGCTATTTCTGCCAGTAGACTGTGGTAAAAAATTGCATCTATATCTATATACGCATTTATATATTTTATTTTATTTCATCTTATTTTATTTTATTTCTGGTGACTATTTGTTCTGATATGAAAACTATTCTTTAAGTAAGATATATATGTTTTATGCGTGTGTGTATATAGATATATTATACACCCATTATTTTAAATGTGAAAGTGAATTCAATGCTCAAAGCAAGAAAGTTTTGCTTTTTCATTACCCTTGTAGAACATTGCACCGTCCCCGTTATTTTGAGAAACAAATTCATGCTTTAAAATGATCAGGAAACTAAAGGGGGGAAATTTGCACTTGATTTGTTTTCTCGGGTGATGAACTTCATGCTCGAAAGGGAGAAAGGGAACCTGAGAACTCAGCTGGGCAAGTTAGGAATCAGCGTGCCAGTCAAAAGGGGTGTCAGAAAGAGAAAGCGGGAAGGGGGGCATTACGCAGTAAGAGAAGTGATTTGGTCCAGAAGTGACTCAAAAGGTCAGGCTGCTGAGTGTCCCTGCAGGGCGAGAACCAGAAATCACACGACGCAGCCCACGCAGGCCCACACGAAGGACCAGAATAATTGATGATCCAAGAGCCAGGATCTGCGCAATTCACAGGATCTGAAACCGCCCACAGTCGTGCAGCCAACTGTCTCCGTGCAAACATCACGGAGCTCGGGTGACGGTGGGAGCCTCTGGGGCTGGAAGGTGATAGCGTAGCTAAAGGGAGGTCTTGGGTGGACAGGGACCTGAAACCTGCCCCGATCCCACCCTCTATGTTGAAGATAAAGGAACAGAGATCTGAGGAAATCAAATGTCCCACTTTGTATGAGTACACGTGCAAGTGTCTGGTAACACAGTGCTGAGCTCTCTGCTGAAAGGCTGGGCTGGAGCTGGTGCTCAGTTAGCTGCAAGGCCTAAAGTGCATGTTCTCCGGCTCCTTAAATCTAACTTTTGCTAACACGCTCCAGCCTGCCTGAGGGGAAAAGGCATAGCTTTTCCCCAGTGGGGACACTGGTTTAACTTGTGCTTTCTGTCTCTTGAAGAGGTAAAGGGCATGCAAGAAAAGTGCCAATACAGAATTCTTGATTTCCAAGGCACAAGTAAGCCTGCCGACTATTAATTGGGATCCAATTAATGACCCAGGCTTGGTCATTCAGATGGACAACTTTCTGCCTGTGGAGAGAGCTGGGAAGTGGGTAGAGAGTGGCAGGCTGGTGTGGAGGGAGGGATAGAACTGTCCCCACCTACCATATTCGGGACTGAGCAGTCTCACTCAAATACACCCATCACAGCATGGGTGAGCCTGGGTGTTGTTCTCCAGTCATTTGTCCCCTTGGTCTGACCTGGGCTTATCCTAGTAGCTGTTCTCAGTCCTTCCCAAACCCTTAGTTCTAGTACCTTGAATCTGGCTCTTATTTCTCCAAATCAGGGCAGGGAATGTGCAGGCCTTGGCACTGGTACATAGTGAATGTTGGGAATCACTGCAGCTTTCTGAACCTGTCATTTTTATTGTTTGGATTCATTCACTTAGTGCTAAGCCTAGTGCTAGAAACTTGGTCTAAAAGCTGAGCAAAAAAAAAAAAAAAAAAAAAAGGCAAAAAAAAAAAAACTATAAACAAACAAAAAACCCCTGCTGCCCTTGAAGTTCTCACAATTTAGACAAATCAAGTCACCATGAAACAATTTGATACATTTAGGAATAAAGGTATGCCTGTGATGTTGTGGAAGGAGAAGGAAAAGAGATTAGTGCAAACCAGATACTGAGGTGGAGACAGCTAATTTTCCTACAGAAGCCATCCATTCTTCCCTTCCTCCTTGTAGCAATGGAGCCCACCAAGACTAAGCTAGGTGCCTGGCTGGTCCCTGTACCTCATTGTAGGCATGCATGGGGCTTAGTTCTGCCTTATGGATGGGAATGGAAGTAATGTATCCAACTGCTGGGACATAATCTTTACAAAAAAATTTCTGTCCTCAACTCACTCCCTGCTCCCTGTCATGTCCTGCCAGATACCAGGTGCTGGTGATCCCGTCTCGATTGCCCAGGGGAGAGTAACTCCCCCAGGGGGCCATGGGGCACTTCTCTAGATGTAACCTGGGCCCCTGTATGACCTTGGAGAACTGAAACTAGACCACTCACCTCTGGATTCTTATGTGGCAGGGAAATCAATGTCTGCTTGTTTGAACTATTGTACTGGGATCTCTCTGTTATTGTAGCTCTTATCCCGTACATAACTAATGCAGAGTTTCATGTTAAAGAAGGGATTAACATTTGCACAAAATCTTGAATGATAGGAAAGGATATCCAAGATGATAAGAAATAGGGAAATAATTTCAGATAAAGAAAATAACATATTAAAAGATTCAGGGACATGAAAAAGGATAATTCAGAATGCCCCAGATTGGAACGTGAGTGGAGGAAGCTGGTCATGCAGAGGTGTGGGAGAAGAGGAGATGGGAGGAATTAGCAGCAACCAGCCCAGAAAGACTTTCTTGCCTATCTAAGGAATTTGGACTTTATTCTGTTGGCATTGGGGAGCCTTGCATTGAACAAACTAAGTAGAGATATGATCATATATGTCCTAAAAATGATGCCCTTTATTGTAGACTGCAGGAAATGAAACCGGTAGCAGAGCCTTAATAAATACAGTCGTCCAATGTGCCCTCTGGGGCTCATTTCCTCAGTTGTGAAATAGCCAGGTTCCTCTAGATCACAGGTTGACAAACTATGGCCCATGAGACAAACCAGACCTGCTCCTTGTTTTTGTTAATAAGGTTTTATTGGAACACAGTCACGGTCATTCGTGTCTATACCCTTCATGGCTGTGTCTGTGCCACAGTGGTAGAACAAATAAGTCATAGGTATGTATTTACTCACTGGCCCTTTGTGGAAAAAAGGTGCTGACCCCCACTCTAGATCACCCATACTGCCCACGAATGTCCACAAGTCTAATGAGGAGAAGCCAGTCTCCTGGTCTACCAGCTACCTCCTTAACCACAGAAGCCCTACTCTTAACCATTTTATAGGGTGGCTTTTCATCTTAATATAAGAGTTTGTTTAACAGAAGGATTCTACTGGAACAAGACAGTGTAATAACTACCGACCTGCATGAGCTTTAGGATCCCTTCTAGTTCCAAGAAATCTCGGTTCGTTTGTTCACTGAACAAATATACTTTGGGTGCCTACTATGTGTTAGGTGCTAAACTAGGCGCAGCAATGAAAAGAAGGAACAGTGTCTCCCTCACAGATCTTATAACAGATTAGGGCACTTAAGTTCTAGAACAATTATTGATTCAATTTGGTTTTACATATATATATATATATGTATACACACAACACACAGACATATATATGTACACATATACTGTTGCGGGCTATATTAGATTGCTAGGGCTACCATAACAAAATACCACAGACTAGGTGGCTTCAACAACAGAAATTTATTTTCTCACTGTTCTGGAGGCTAGAAGCCCAAGACCAATATGTCAGTACATTTGGTTTTGTTTGAGGCCTCTCCTTGGCTTGCACATGGATGCTTTCTTGCTGTGCCCTCCGTCACCTGGTCTTTCATCAGTGCATGCACGTGTCTGTGTCCTAATCCCACCCATGTTTTACCTTAATTACCTCTTTAAATGCCCTATCTCCAAAGGCAACCACATTCTGAGGTACTGAGTTTAGGACTTCAACATACGAATTTTGGGTGGACCCAATTCATTCAGCCCATAACGCAGACACTATGTTGTGAGTGTGTGTGTGTGTGTGTGTGTGTGTGTGTATAAAAGAAAACATGGTTCCTATTTCTGAGATCTTTTCAGGATAATGGGAGAGACAAGACCCTATCTAAATATAAATCATGCAGGGATATAGCACTGTAGGACCTTAAATGCAAATTGAAGAAATAAAACACATTTACAAATAAATGTGTGAGTATTGAGAAGGGTTTCATGAAAGAGATAGTGAGAACTGAGGACTTGAATATAAGGAGGTATACTCTCCCTTCCTGTCATTTATGAACATTGGTCCTGGTTAGGACTTTTTTCTTTCCAAACAGCAGTTAACTCCCCACACAGAATGCTGCAAGGGGGTGGGGAAGGGGAAGCAGGGAGGGGAGAGAAACTGGAGCCAACAGTTCAGAGCAGACCAGCGCTGTGTTCTATAAATCCAAGCTCCCATTTGCTCAGCATTCTTTACATTATCAAAGATTGTTGTTAATTATGGCCTTTCAGCTAGACAATCCTATTCCTTCAAATATGTGTCATATAGACTCATGCCATGTAAGAACTAGACAGAGCCTTATGATTTTATAACATTGAGAAGGAACATGAATGGGATTTAGGGAGAGCTCGGAGCCTCTAAAACAATAATCAATTTGGTGATTATGTGCATTTTATTATGAATAGAGTCCATAATTATAATCATATAAATATCATGTCACTACTTTACAGTAAACTCTCTAAAGGTTCCCTCCCATTTAACTTGGAATATAATCTCGAGAACGGGCCCTGAATGATCTGAGTCTTGCTTATTCTCTGACCTCATTTCTTGGTCTTTTCCCCTGACTCACTGAACCACACCTACCCCTGCCCTTTATTGCAAAAAAGCACTACATGGATTCATGCTGCAGGAAATCTGCACTAGGTGTTACCTCTGCCTATAATGCCCTGCCCCCGGGTCTGCACCTGCCTGAGTCCTTCTGGTCATTCATCTCCAAACTTTAAATGTCACCTTCTTCACACTTAAACTATTAACTTTACCGCATTACCCTCATTATTCTGTTTTGTTTTCTTGATATCTCCTATCACATTCTAAAATTATCTTCTTCATATGTCGGTTTACTGCTTATTTCATCCCACACTACTAGAATGTAAGTTATATAAGTTCCATGAGCCCAAGCCTATGTTTACTGATGTAGTCCAAACCCCTGGAATTCTAGCAGGCACATGGTAGGTGCTCAGTACGTATTTGATAGGTTGATCCTCAGAGTGATCCATGGTCCATTACTCCATCCCATCGTCATTAAGCAAACAAATAACAAACAGCAAAGACATAAACTGAGAAACACCAATTGGCTTGAATCTACTCACTTTTAAAATGAGAAAAATGATGTCCAGAGTAGTTCAACCATCTTACCCAGCCCTATATGAAATCATCCCAAGCGCCTTTGCCATCTGAGGATTCAATTTTCTTCCTAAAATGTGGCGCTGAAAATGCCTTAAAATGGGTTGACTGGAGAAGAACAGAACTGCCTCCTTGATTGATCCTTCACCCCCTGCAGTGCTACCCGCACTGGATTCTCTTCCACATCTTCCTCGTGCCATCAGGCAGCTCATTTCTTGCAGTTCTTTTGGAAGCGGTTGCCATGTTTCCTGTTATTAGTTATTACCAATCCAAACAAACACTTTAGTTTTCCCAAACTCCAGGGGAAGGTATTTTTTAAAAAGGCCACCTTCATTATACATAAGCAATGGAGAATCACAGAGGATTCATTAACATAATAAACAGAAGTCTGTTTCCTGCATCCCAAATGCAAGGAAAGGTAGGAACAACCATCATCTGCCACTCAGCAACTTGCAGATTTCTTTCCCCAAGGTCTTCTCCCAGCTTTCTTAGTTCTGGGACTCTACTCTCTGCCTCATAAGGAAAGGCCTCATAAGGGCGGCTCTTGATCTCTGCCCTGAGATAGAGGTGCAAATGAAGCCAGGAATACTCCAGACAGGATAGAGCATCTTAACGATAGGATGATAAAGCAGGAGCCTGAGTGGAAATGTGGAAAGAGCACAGCCTTGGCACCAGGGAAACAAGGAATCTAATCCTAGCTCCACCAGGCACTAGCTCAGTGACCTTGGGCCAACAGCATAACCTCTGTGAGTCTACTTCTTCCTCTGTAAAATGGTATTATCCTCTGCCTCATTTGGTTATGGAATAAATTTGCATGTATCCATCTCCCAGCACAGTGCCTGATGCCTCCTTAGAAATTTTAGTTCCCTTTTCCCAAAAGAGAGTCATTTAGCACTGTGCTAGGCCTTTCCGCCCTCTCCCATTCTTCACCTTATCCTAATTCTTTTTTTTTTTTTTTTCTCCACTCTGTCGCTAGGCTAGAGTGCAATGGAGTCATCATAACTCACTGCAACCTCAGACTCCTAGGCTCAAGCGATCCTCCTGCCTCAGCCTCCCGAGTAGCTGGGACTACAGGCATGCGCCACCACACCCAGCTATTTTTTATATTTTTGGTAGAGAAGGGGGTGTGGGGGGGCTCTCGCTCTTGCTGAGGCTGGTCTCGAAATCCTGAGCCCAAGCCATCCTCCCGCCTTCGCCTTGCAGTGTGCTAGGATTACAGGCATGAGCCACCGTGCTTACCTTATCCTAATTTAAGAAGTTGACCTAACTTGATTCTTCCTGGGGCCTCCGGGCTGGGTCTAGAAGCCCGCAGGCTCTGAGTGGTAACTGCCTGCCAGTTGGCAGGGAAGAATGGCATGCTGGAGTGGGGATTGAACGGTTGCCATTGGAGATGGCAACAGATGCTTCCTGGTTGAGGCTGAGTTGGCTAAATCAGGGCTTTGTGGTTTGAGACAGAATCCCAATTATTTCCAATTAGGAAATTGCAACGACAGCTGCCCTTAACCTAACCACTCCTCACTGCTGCCGACCTGGCCTCATCCAGTTGAGAGCTTTAACCTGGACTCTGCATTTGTGAGCACATCCCCTGCACACATCATATTTGAATTATTTAAATCTCCCTCTCTGAACCTAAGGTCTCATGCCCCTTAGCTGAACGGCAGCCCTGGGAGGCAGCAAAGGGCAGCAAAAGGAGAAATGGGCTCGATTCCCAACTCTACCACTTGCTGACTGTTTGACTTGGACATCTGTGACCCTCTGTTTTCTCATCTGAGGTGAGAATGATAACTTGAGCCTTGTCGTGAGGACAGAAGTGAGAAGCCCAGTGGGAACGGGCTTTGTAAATGAGGAAGGACTATATACTCCGTCCTCCGTGGCATTGGTGGCCCCTTCACGGTGAACTCAAGCCCGATATGGCCAAAGGAAGGAGAACTCAGCGTAACGTCAGGAAATCTGGATTATGTGAACACGCTGTATGGCTAAAGCCAACCATTTTAACCTCTCTGAACATTCTTTTCATATTTCAAATTTAAGCACAATTAAGAGCAGGGTGCTTGCTTCACGGGGTTTGCAGTTTTAGGAGTGTAATGCAGAGCCCTCGGTAAACTGTAAAGTGATGTGTACACATGAGCAATTATTATTATGTTCTTGGGGCTTTTTTGGGTTTGGCATCAGTCGAGTCAGCTGAATGCTCTAAGCAAGAACAATCTGTTTTCTTTCCTCTTGGCAAAGAACACAAAAGACAGAGCAGCTCATAGAAACTGGGGCAGGAGAGAAAACTTAGTGCGCGCTCTCTCGCTCTCTCGATCTCTCTCACACACACGCAAACTCCTCCACAAATTCCCACAACTCCAGCATCCAAAATACCACAGCAGAACTTGGGAAGTGGCCTCATTTCCTAACCAGTCTCTGCATCCCTAGTTCCCAAGCTCACTGTTCATTGCCCAGATATAGTTAAGATCTAAATTAAGAACAAGTCCCTGGCTCCAGCAAGCCTTGTCACATTGTGTAGAGCCCTAGACTGGGATCCGGGATGACTGGCTCTGCCGTTTCTTTAGCCTCTGCTCCACCCCATGCCAATCAGTCTTCCAGCTATGTTAATTTTTGTTTCCAATCCCTTTGATCCTACCTAAGTCAGGCCACTGTGCCCCTCTTCACCCCTGGAAGAATCTCCTGCCCAACATCTTGTCTCTTCTCCAGCTTTCATTAATATGTTCTCCACGCTGTGGCCAGAAGGGCCTTTTTAACATGCAAAAGCCTCTCCTCTGCTTAAAACTTATCAAGGGCTTCTCTACAATAAAAAACAAACACCTTAACAGAGCTCACAGGACTCTGCATGATTTGCACCTGTATATGCAGCCTCTGCAATAGTCCATGTTGCTCTCTGAGCTGCAAAGACACTTTCTGTCTTTGGGGAAACTCCTGTCCTGACTTCAGTCTATTCATACAGTGTCTTCTCTCTGCCAGGGAGGTCTCAAGAAGCCCATTCATCCCTCCTTACCTTGCCCGATTTCCAAGTAATTAACTCTATCCTCCTCCTGCAGATGCCAGTTCCCAGGTCTCTGCAGCAGGGGCATGTTCCTCGGTTTCTCAAAGTGAGTTAGTTTCTGTTGCTACACGTGCTCTTGGCACTTTGACTTTTCCCGTGTAGTATTTACCACAGATTGCCATTATTGATTTATTTATTTCGGTGGTAATATGATTAATATCTCAACAAAATTCTGAGTTCTGAGAGGGCAGGAATCATGTTAGCTTAACACATAGCCATAGCTTTCTTTATAACATTGCACAAGTATTTCTGAATGAATGAACATGAATTTGGGAAATTTACGAATCCTTTCTCATTTTTCTCCTTCCTGAACTACAAAACTGAGCCATTACCTTTGTCTACCTACTTCAAAATATATATGAAAGAGACAAATGAGGTCACATATCCGATAAGGGAAATGCACATAAAGCATCATTTCATGGAACAGCACAATGCTGACTGGGCATATTAGCTGCTCAGTAAAATCTATTATTGTTACTACTCCTATTACTACTGTTATTACTGCTATTGTAGATAGTCAAAAAATTCAGTTTCTATTTTGCCCCATTTCTTATCTCCTCTAAAGAGAATTTCTTCCCAAAGTTGGTTGATAATTTCCTTTTCTGATAAATTATCTGCATTGTGCATGTTGAATTCAGTACCATAATATTCCTGTATTTTGTTATTCACTAGTTAAACCATGTTTGTAAATCTTGACCCTCCTTAAGGTCAAGCCACTGTTATATGTGCCCATTTTATCACCAGCTGCAGTCACATGAGTGGAAACTGTGCTGCAGATATTTAATGGATTGATTCAGGAGAGCTAGTAAAGTTAACTCAGTAATTCAGACATCACTAATTTGCATGTTGGAGTGGATGGGTCAGTAGATCAAGTCTGTCTATAGAAAAATCTAAGCACATTTATAAAGTCAAGGTGCTTAAACTGAGGGGGACAATAGAATGTTTTATGAAGAATTACAGAATCCATCAATTATTCATCTCCGGTAGGCAGAGAATAATTCAAAAAATAGAGTGAAGTTGCATCCTGAACACATTCAACTTGGAGGGACTTCAGTGAAAGCATGAAGAGGTTCATGAGTCCTCTCTGCAAAAAAAAAAAAAATGTAAAATTGAACACATTAAATCTACTCAGATACCAACTTTATGAGAAAGCAAGAGAGAGAATATAAAAATAAATTTAATTTGGGAAATTTTCTCAACAGTCCATTAATGTGTGTACACTCCAGAGTATCTGTGATGTGTATGGAAGGTCTGAATCAGCCATTCTTGAATCATGGTTGAGCATTTTGCCATGATGAGTGTGTTTGTTGATGTTTAGATAAATAATTATATACCATGGCCCCTAAACCAAGACACCAGTGGAAATAAGGAATGGCATTGCGTGGTTATGTACGATAGGCAGTAGAGCACAGTAATTAAGGACATGGTATCTGGAACAAAACTGATGAGCTTCAACTCTCAGAACTTCCACTCATAAACAATAGGGCACCAGGCAAGTGCCTTAACCTTTCTGTAACTCAGTTAACTCATCGATAAAATCGGGATGATAATTGGACCTCTTGGTAGGGTTGAATGTATTAATACATAAACTATTTGGCACATAGTAAGTAGTATATGTGTATTAGTTATAATTATTATTTGAGGCATTTTTAAAGGTCATTTAGAACATATACAATTTTTCCCTTAAGCACTGACTGAAATCTAACCCCTGAGGAAGGTACAACATCACTAAATCTGTGAGATAGTTATAAATAATTTTAGATTATTATTAAAGCAGTTTCTTCATGGCCCTGCTTAATGTAGTAATTTGTCAACCCAATTCAAATAATTGCTTTGTATTGTTTCTATACACTTTTTAAATAGACATAAGATGTACCTATATTTAGTATAATTCTATTTGTTTTTGAAAAGTACTGTAAACCTGATTTTCCATTAATTCCTACTTCCTAGCTACTTCCCGTGTGATTTGAAATAATAGGGAGGATTTGTTCCACATTACTCAGCATAAACTGTATTTGGGAAGTTTGGGACTTGCCGTGTGGCTCGAAGCCTCCGTGCCCATCAGCTGCAGCAGCAGATGGAGAGGAGGAGGCATTTGGAAAGAAATAAAGCATAAAAATTCAAAACAAAGCTTCTGGATTTGGAGACCCTGAGTTCAAATCCAAGATCTGCATTTAACGGTGTGGCTTTCGGTATGGTAATTAATCTCTGAAGCTTAATTTACTTATCTGGAAAATGGGGAGTGATAGAGGCATATGTTTCCTTAGATTCAGCAAGATAATGAATGGGTATCATCTGCACCATGCGGCTGACTCATAAGAAGGACTAAGTAAATACCAGCTATTATTATAAGAAACACCTACACCTCCATCCTAATGTGAAAATTCTAGTTTTCTCATATTCATTTAGGTATTGTTTACTGAGCTAAATGAAACTCAGAGCTGGGAATCATTCCCCACACAGTTTGGGAGACTCATATATCAGGAGACCCTCGTCCAAGACAAGTCCCTCCCACACCCCAGGACCATTCAAAATGGGTACTTTTCTATAATTTTTATGCATTTGTAAATTTTGTCTCCTCTAGAATTGTGGATGTCCTTGGATCAAGGATAGTTTGGTTGAGAAGCCCTTTTAAGAAGATATCTGAATGTTAGTTTCTGCCAGCCATTCTTTTAGGAAAAGATACTCAGCAGTTAACTGAGAAGCTAACAGATTCTGAAACTGATATCCTTGTCTTCACTGTGCCAGAGAAATAAAGACTGTATATAAAGATGATCTCAGAGGCTGGACCTCCCTCCATTCTCTCCATCTGTCAAAATTCTACCATCTTTTATAATAAAACCCAGCTCAAAAGTTACCTCCATGTGAAATTATTCTTGCTCATTCCTGGGCTAAACTGAGCGCTTCCTCTGAAGTCTTTTGCTGCATCCCCTGTGACCATCTTCCATGAATACCTCACATGACTTACTGGACAAAAGTTATTAGCAGTATGTTTCTTATCTCACCTGCTAGGAGGAAATAGACCAAAGATGTTAAAGTACATATATTCTTTTCAGACATGTATAAACTGGAGTCCCGATTTTTTTCCCTTTTTGCTGAATGATGATGAAAAAGTTAGAGCTTAAGCTTCTGGAAGGCAAGTGCCAGGACGTGGCCAGAAGTTACTGAAATATACCTGATGTTGCCGAATGAGAAGGGGATCCTCGGTGAATTCACAGGGTTTAGCTTCAATAGGACTGAATATTTGGTGGTGATTCCACAGCAACTTTAGCAAATATTTTTTGTTGGATCTCTGAAAACTTTAAATAACGAGGCTTGGGCTCTGATTTCTTAGCTATTTTCTTGGGCTTCCTTTGGCCTCCAGGATCTGAATCAAGGACTTTAGAATTGGTCAGAGCTGGGTTCCTATCCCATTTCCCACCCTTGTCATTTGCTCTGAGACCTAGTTCAAGTAAGTCACCTCTTTCAGCTTCAGTTTATTTATATGAAAAGAGGAATAATAATATCTTCCTTATAACCCTTGTGCGTATTCATTTAGATCAACAGATACTTAAGAATATTCTGTAAAAATGTTAATTACAGAGCACATAAATAGGTATTCTGGAAAAAAAACTGGCATGGTCAAATGTATTTGGGAATTGCTGTATTAAACAAAATTAAACGGATTTGCTAAAGATGGAACTTTATAAGAATTTTATATGTTAATGTGAATTATGGATATCTAGAAATGATATGTGGGATTCAATGTCTCTGAAAAATATTGATCATGGAATACCAAATACCAATACCATAGGGTAGCCAGACTCTTATTTACAAGTAGTGGAGCCCAACTCAAAATTGAGAGAGAGAGAGAGAGAGAGAGAGAAAAAATGTATTTTCTCTTTTAACTAAAAGTGTTCAGGAAAGGTATACACTGAGAAGGTCAAACATAGTCATTAAGACTGATTCCATGTTTACTCCTGAGTTCTAATTATTGTTCAATATTTTTATTTTATGATTACAATATTGGATCCTTTACCCATCTCTCAACAAACCAATGATGATTATAGTCTGATGGATACGATGCTCTGATTAAACAGCTCCATCCCTCAAACTTAAGAAAAAATCATTTCCACATTACCCACATGAATTAAGAGTAGAAAATGAATGATTTGAGGGTATTATTTTTAGAATAGATATAAGTAAGTTAGGAATTACAGGATACATGCTGCAGAATCATGTTCTCTCCTTTTGGGTTGAAAATTGAATTAGACAAAGACACAACATTTTGGGGAAAATATGAGATTGTCGTGTAGTACCTGCACATAGTAGGCCTTCATAAAACGTCAGTCTCCTATCCTTTGTCACTCGGCCTCTGCTATTTGAGTGTCTTGATGAGCCAATCAAACCATTTGGGAAGTCCTGTTAAAATCAATATTCAAAGATCAATCCAAGTATCACATCTTAGGACCCAAACCAAACGTCTAAGCACTTGAGAAGTTCTATACCCATAATCACGAACTCAGTCCTATAGGATGCTTGACTGTATTCTACTGAGTATTCCTTAATTGAATATACCAAAAATAGCTGTGCTTCCATATACCACACATCACATCATACAGCTTTTAAGAGTTATACATATTTATTAGTTTAAATGCCACAGGAAAGACTTTCACAACTTTTTTCCCCAATCCATTATTAAGATTTTTTTTTTTTCATTCTCTCTGAAGACATTAATACTTCAAGGTGGCTGCCTTGACCTGTTTTCATCTCTCCTCTTCCCTAACTGCTTGAGTTCCCACTTTACTTTTCTCACCTCTTCGGATCCCTCTTGGTTCGCCTCCCACACTGCCCTGGGCCAGTGTCTCCCTTGCATCAGAGCAGCCTCTGGTCCCTGCCTTCTCCTTGATCTTTATCTGTCTTTGCCAAGCCACACATCCTCTTGGACTCTTGTATCTCCCTTCTCAAACTTCCTTCCTCACTTTAGTCCTTGCTGTGACATTGCATTTTTAAATACTATCTCCCCCAATTGTTAGCCATGTGACCTTTTGTTTGCAGAAATCATATCCATATTCATAAGCTTCTAGGCATATTTCATAAATCAGAATTCATTGTGAAGTACATTAACCCCTCCTGGTGTCTTGGCTTGCCAGATAGAGGAAGCCACGGTCTCTTGCAGTTTTGTTCCAAGGAATAAAGGCAATGTTTGGCAAATGAGAATCCACTCCAGCTCCTGCTGAAGGGAAGATACCAATAAATCACACTCCTGCTAACCCGCTGGGACTTCTGTTTCCCCAGCAGTCTCTCTGAGTGTAGGGAAACAATGACAATAACAGAATTGCAGATACAAATACATTTTTCATCTGGAGGTTTCCCTCCTTATACCAAAACATCTTAGTTTCTGGAATGATTGCCAAAAATCTAATTCTGTTATGCAAGAACCAAGAAAGTCATTTGCCCAACAAGGAACTAGAGCTAAATTACTGGATTTACAATAAAAGAAAAGAGGAAATGAGACTATTATTTATTGAATATCTCCATCATGTCAGCACTGGGTTATTGAACTTATCTCAGCCTCAAAATGATTTTATATATATATGTGTGTGTATATATATATATATATACACACACTTATATATATATAAATTTATGTATATATAAAACCACTAAAAACGTGGCAGCTCAGACTACCATAACAAAATACCATAGACCAGAAGACTTAAACCACAGACATTTATTTCTCATAGTTCTAGAAGCTGGAAGTCTTGGATCATGGTGGTATCATGGTCTGGTTCTGGCGAGGCTGCTTGTCCTAACTTGCAGACAGCCATCCTCTCCCTGTGTCCTCACATGGTGCAGAATGAGAGAGTTCCAGTTGCCTCCTCTTCTTGTAAGGATACTAATCCCATCATGGGAGCCCATCTTCGTGACCTCATCTAAGCCTAATTGCATCCCAAAAGCCCCACCTCGTCACACCATCACAGTGGGGCTTGAGCCTCCAACATAGGAATTTAGGGTGGGACACAGACATTCACTCCATAGGAATGTATGCTCCTGATTCTTACAAAAGAGAAAGCTAACACTCTGACATAGCCCACGATCATAGAAAGAGTGAGTAGGTAAGTTTTGAACCCTGATTTTTCTGGCTCCAAGGACATTTCCAGGCTGGTTCTTTAAAAAATAAAATGTCATAAAATAATTCAAGCTCTGTGTGAACTCTTGCAGTGATGAGGAGCTCATTTCTTAAGACATCCTGGTGTTTTCACAGTGTATGAGGCAAAGCTTGGGTTGTCAATTATGCTTACCCAGGTTGTAGACTTGTCTCTGCTTCCAATAAACAACTTTCCTTCTCTGTGGCTCCTCATCTCCTAACAATGAGGTCAGAAGGTGTAATGTAAGGTCTTTGCTCTGAATGATTAAAGCTCTCATTTGTGGAGTGGTCCCAGTGTGCCAGATACTCCAGTAAGTGTTCATTTAAATCTCTCATTAGCAACAAACCCTTTTATGGATGAGGTCAGTGAATGCTCACGAGGTTAAGTAATTAGGCCAAGTTAATCCAAAACAAGTAGTAGGAATGTGAACCTAGATCTGACCCCACTCCTTTGACTCAACTATCATTCCACACAACTGTTTAAATATTCTTTTCAGGAGGGTATACTTTCCTCTTAAAATGTAAAAGACAGCTCCAAGTGTGGTCTTATAAATGAACATGATCATGGGATTATTATCCTATTGAACGGTCTTCTATAAACACAGTCTGTCAAGATGAAAGACACATGCAGTGGGTGCCAAGGTCAGATCTAAGGTACCACTAAGTTC
This sequence comes from Eulemur rufifrons, assembly GCF_041146395.1. Taxonomy (NCBI): domain Eukaryota; kingdom Metazoa; phylum Chordata; class Mammalia; order Primates; family Lemuridae; genus Eulemur; species Eulemur rufifrons. The sequence continues at coordinate 271,841,651 of NC_090989.1, forward strand.
CCATCACTGGTGTGGCTCGTTCATCTGACTGTAGCCAGAGGATGAAAAGTCTGAATTTTAGCTACTGGAATTTGAACTTGCGCCTCCCCAGAATCTCTCAGGGTGTTACAGGGGCTCCACTAATTAGGCCTTGCCACGGACTCTCCCTACCTTGCTGGCTATATAACATTTGTGTTACTTCTGTACATGCTGCAGTTATACTGCCGATATTGTACATTCTGGTAAAACCTTTTGTCTTCATATCTCGGGCTGCTTTATAAACAGTGATTAATTAGGCCTCACAACCCCCTGATGAGATTATTATGTATAAACACAGTGCTGTGCTTGGCCTAGGGAATTTTGTCATCAGAGTTGTAAGTTCAATTCACACCATCACCATGGACCTCAGGCAAACTCCACAAAAGGCTATAAGAAAAGAATAGATTTAAGAAAAGGATGATATTATGATTCAGATCATGAATTTCTTACTATTGAACAAAAAGGGAAATATTTTTGAACAAACAAAATTCAGTTGGTAGGGCAATGGTCACTCAAGGAGCACTGGAGTTGGAAACAGAAGATAAGGGTTTTCAATTTGCCATTGACACCAAGTGTACTGTAGTACTCTTATCATGGTGGCCTTGGGCATGCTGAGTAAACCTCTAAGCCACAATTTTTTTGTTAATTTATTTTTAATTGACAAATAATAATTGTGTATATGTATGGGGTACAATATGATGTTTTAATCTATATCTACATTGTAGAAAGAGTCAATCAACCTTATTAAAATATCCATCACCTCATCAACCTATTTGTTCCGGCAAACACATTAAAAACCTATTATTTTAGCAATTTTGAAATATATACTACATTATTATTAACTGAGGTCACCATGCAGTACAATAGATCCAGAAGTAATGACAATAAGAATTTTGTTCTGCAGACTTTGCAGAAGACTCAATCACATCAGACCATAAAGAACAAAGTGTTTGGGAACCTATAAAGAGTTACACAAATGTTTCTATCTGAATACCACTATGACCCGAGCTCATGATGACTTGCTGGATATAAAGATTGGTTTAATTCACCATGCACCTGTTGAGCACCTACGACTCCAACATTGCTTCTGAATATGAAACATGCAAAAGTGAATGCAATTGTTTTTTGAAGGTTTTTTACCTCCTTGGGTATATGTAAGAAAACTATAAGGGCAGATTTTGAAATTTTAGTAAGCACTGGTTGCATTCCTGTTATAATTCCCCCATTGTTTTGCATTTCATGGGCAGTGAAAACACAACCACAATGTGTCATATAGATAGTCCCCACCACGAGGCTGTATGCTTTTCTGGAATAAGGAGGTAAGATCCCACTAGCATATCACAGAAAAAGGAAGTGGTATATATCCAAAGTGTGTTATTTATAGTTGAAATATAAGCAGCTTCTCTTGCTTAATAACATACCATATCTATAATGCTCCTCTGAATATTTTTCACCAAACTGATATTTTAAACTGTCTATATATAGCATTATGCTAAAATGTATTTTTATAGTATGCATAACATCTGAAGATTTCTAATTTCTGAAAACAGTTTGGTTATTATTGTGGATCGAAAGCTTCTGTCCTCTCCAAAAACAAAACAAAAAAAAAAATCTGTTGAAATTCTAACTCCCAATGTGATGATATTGGAAGGGAGAGCTTTTGGGAGACAATTTGGTCTTGAGAGCCATCATAAATGGGATTAATGCATTACAAAAGGGATCCCAGATAGCTCTCTCTCATTATCTTCCCACCATGTGAGGATACAACTGGAAGACAGTAGTCTGCAACCTAGAAGAGGGCTCTCATTAGAACCTGACCATGATCTGAGACTTCCAGCCTCTAGACTAGGAGAAATAAATTTCTGTTGTTCATATGCCACCCAGTCTATGGTACTTTGTTATAGCAGCCCTAACTAATACAGTTCTAAATTTAATAGGTATGATGGCCCTTCTTGCTACTCTATTGGAAAAAAAGAAACATTTCTCACAGAGAGTTACTTTGTAAAAAAATGGAATCCTCTGATTCCTTTCATTATTAATAAAGTATTTAAGAAATAATTTATTAATTTAACAAATATTTATTGAACATTACTGGTGGAAGTGTAAAATGGCAGAATCATTTTGAAAAATGGTAGGGCACACTCTATTATAAAGATTCTTATAAAGTTATTTATAAATATACACCTACCCCATGACCCAACAATTCCTTCAATAGAAATGAAAATGTCCTTTACACAGGAGAAATGAAAATATGTATTCACATAAAAGGCCTATAAAGGAATGTTCAGCAGCTTTATTTGAAATAGCCAAAGGCTGGCAAAAAAGGCCATCAATAAGTGAATGGATGCAGAAACTGTGTTACATCCATAGGACGTAATACTACTCAGCAATGCAAAGAAACTAACAGTACATGCAATATGTCAATGAATCTCAGAGACATTACACTGGAGGGGCCAGACACAATAGTAGATGCCATATGATTCTACTTATGTAAAATTTTAGAATAGGTAAATTAATGTATAGTAATAGAAATCACATTAGGGGTTTCCTGGAGGTGGGGGTGGGGAAGTGACTGGGAAGAGAGACACAATGAAACTTTTTGGGGATGACGAAAAAAAGAATTTCAGGACAGCAACAATAGAGCATTAAACCCCACGTATGGGACCCTTGTGAGTGCAGGGCTCTGTGGACAAAGGCCCTGGCCACACACTCAGGGAGCCAGCCATCACTGAAGGCTGATGGGTGGGAGCATGGATTTTGGAATATGACTTCCTAGATTCAAATCCCAGCCCACTATTTAGTAACTGTGTAACTTCTAGCCAGTCGCTTAACCACGCTGTATTTTAGTTTTCTTACCTATAAAATGGTGTCTTTGCGAAAATTCAGTGTGTAAAATGAATTAAGCACTCAGGCTAGAACCTGGCACATAGTAAAAGTTATATAAGTGTTAGCTATTTGCTTATTACTTATAAATATTGTCTACATAAATGTACCAGAGCCTTTGTATGCATGTCTCTAAGCAAATCTGTTTTTACCATTAATTCACTGATACCAGTTATAACAAGTATGCCTCTCTATTTAGTTATCTGCTGCTGCATGTTTTTATTATTAAATAGATGGTTTCAAAACCATATTAAAAAGCAATTTGTAAAAAGAAAAAAATTTTTACGTGCACACCCGTATATAATTATTTCAATCTTTGCTTATAAAATGCCATTAATTGCCCATATGTATGCATATTTTTACAAAGCTACAATTTAGCTTTGTACTGCATATAGCATTTTATATCTTTTTCACATTAAATTATGGAGCATTTGTTCATGATGGTGTCATCATAATTATCATTGTGGTGGTCACATAATAATCTATTATGTTGACATATCATAATTTACTATAAATTATTCCCCTATTGATGACCATTTAACTTATCCCCCTTTTTAGGCAATTATAGCTAAGGCTGTAGTGATCACCCCTGAGCACTTTGATTTTCCTTTTTGTTGAATTATTTTCTTGGGATCCATTTCCAGGAATGGGATTCCTGAGGCAAAGGAAATAAACACAGGTAGGTTTCTTTCTACAAAGTGAGCCATTGCTTTCCAAAAAGATAATAATAAATAATAATAATAATAGCAATAAGGGACACTGAGTCTGCACAGATAGGTGCTGTGCAAAACTCTCAGCACATACTGTATCATTCCGCTCTTTCTGTGGCCCTATGTATTGTAATTCCCATTTTACATGCAAGGGAAGCGAGGCCCGGAAAGTTAAATAACTGGTGCAAGGCCACATGTTTAATAAGTATTAATAGAAAAACTGGGAAAGGAACCAAAGTCTAGTCTGATATTAAAGGTTGTTAATTAAGCGAGGCACATAAACAGTCCCCTTTACTTCCTGCTGTTCCTGATATGGCCATGATCTTACAGATTTTCAAATGATTTCCCTTTGCACTTTCCATAGAGATTCCTCCCAGCACCAACTCATGATGAATATTTCCCCGTTTGAAATACTTTGTCATTCTATATAACATAAGAAAGTAATTGCAATTATTTACTTTCATCCTCTCTTGTCTTTCTTTCCCTTCCCTGATCCTTCCTTCTCGCCCCTTCTTTATTTTATACTTTCTCTTCTTCTCTCCCTCCTCACCACACATTTAGAGAGAGTATCACTTATGTGCTGAGTTTCACTAGAGGCTGAGATAGAGTATTTTTACTGTGTTCTATTAAAGTTGCCATTACATTTCTTCCCCTTTCAAGTCTTTAAGCAAGTGTGCCAAATGTTAATAAAATGTTTCATCTACTTTGCATTTATATTTTGCAACTTATTTTGAGTGTCATTATCATTAAATTGATGAACTAATATTTTTCTTTAAATACCGTCAGCTATAAGACAATTTACAGAAGTCTTACTTTCATCCATCTCAGAACATTTTTTTTCCCCAAGAGAACAACATTTTCATAATATCTGAAAGACTCAGCTTAGGCACAGGTGACTTTCTTCACACACCTTTTAAGAACAATCATTTGGGATAAACTGAAGTATAATTTGATCCACGAAGTTTATATATTATCTGAAGTATTTTTAGGATGGTGTTGATCTCGTTCCAATGTTTTAAATATAATTTCTATTATGGGAAGGGAATGTTCAGATGGTTGTAAGCAAACATTTTCTGAGCGTATACTCTGTAACTTAAAAATAATTATGAGAAAAAAGAGATGGGACATTAAATAAGACATTAAGAAAAGAAAAAAAAGAAAGAAAGAAAGAAAACACAGGGAGGGAAATTGAACAGGTTGCAGTAAGTCCTGAAGTGGAAGAATCATTCCACTTACAGAACACTGCATTATAGGTGTTTCACGTGCACCAAGCTAACGTCCAACATCCAACACATAATTCAGTGGTGAACTTTAGAACTTAGCCCCAGCTGAGAAATAACTTGCTAGATTGCAATGCCCATCTCTTGGGGCTTCTGTGCCCCTCTATCTTTCTCATTCCTTCCCCCTCTCACCTCTTTCCCCCTCAAGCCCCTTTCAATCTACTGCAAAATGAAACACTCAAATACATTATTCAGACTAGGAGAAAATGTCAGCTCTTTCTTTTCCTCTCTCCATTTATTGTTTTCTCTGGTTTGGCTCCTAGTCGCTGCTACAGACCCAAGTCTCAGTGGTTTTGCCTCGATATTTTGAAATAGAAAAGCTGAAAGGAAGTATTTCCCTAAGCACAGGGGAGTTTAGTGGCTGAGAAGTAGAAAATCAGAGGATTCTAATAGCGCCCTTTGGCTGTGGTTGTAGTGGGTGCCAAGGAGACAGGAGGGACAAGAATTAGATAAGCCCAGTGGGACTCTTCTAAGACCCAGGTCATCTGCAGGCCCCAGGGGGTCCTGAGGCCAAATTATCTTTTTAAAAAAGTCTCAAGAGTAGCTAAAATCTTAGAGACATTTATATAGCAGTAATAATGTAAATTCTAATGATTTTTTACCAAAGTTGGGAAAACAAACCTTCAAGTTTGTTTGTTTTTGCTGTGTTTAACGTCTCAGTGTCTCTATAGTACCTCAGCTCAGTCTTGCCTAAGACTGTGAGGTCTTCCACGCCCAGAACTGTGCTGGGTTGATCTCCGAATGCATAGGTGTCCAGAGAGATACTTGGGGAATGAACTGCCATGGGAAGCCCAGTCAAGGAAAGAAAGTCCAGGCAAAAGGACTGCTGGGAATCTTTCCCTCACCTTTTCAAAGCGGACCATGAAACCCAGCAGACCTTCATACAACAAACACACCACTTAAGTGATGGCATTGAGGAGGCTTTCAAACGCCCGAGTTAGGGTTTTTACTGCAGCGTTGCTTACACAAGAAAACCAAATTACAGAGGAGACCTTCTCAATGACTGTCAGTGAGAACCTGAGTAGATAGAGCCATAAAGTGAACTAAATACATGTTTAGAAAGGTGAGTTCATGTCTACAGACATCAGGAGAGGCCCGCAGAACACTTTAGAAGGGAAAAGCATTCTTCATATGCAATACGTAGAATTAACCCTTTGTTCCCGTACGTTTGTGTATCTGGAGGGATTCACTGGAGTAGCTCACATGTGAGAGTTCTTACTGGAGTCAGGCATTGGGCTAATGCATGTTATTTCACTTATTCCTCACAAGCAATCCTGAGACGCAAGTTATGAGATCGAGTTCCAAATTTTTCACTTAAGGAAACTGAGACTCAGAGAAGTTGAGTCACTTTCCCAAAGTCACACAGGTGGGAAGTGGCAGAGTTGGGACACAAGCCCAAGTGGAAAGAAGGCAGAGCCATGGCCTCACCACTGAATGCTGCTTCTAGCCAGCCTGGAAACGATGGCGTCCCTGCAGTGAGGTCATTGAAGAACCTTGACCTTCTCAAGGTCAGATAGATTTCTATTTTGTTTAGTTTGTTTTACCTTGAGCAAGCATTGTCTTTACCATAAAATTAACTTGCATTTTGAAAAATTACAAAGCAGGGGCAAAATACTTTGGAGGTTATTATAAGCTGTATGAGCTAAGTCTTCACTGGGGGGAATATATATATATATTTATATATGAAAATATAAACATAAATATAAATATATATTTATATAAAAATATATTTATATATATAAAAGATATATATATATTTTATAGTTTTAATTACCAGGTAAGTGAGAAGAAAAGAGGGAGGGGTAAGGAAAAGAGGAGCTAGAGGCAGGGAAAGATGAATTAGGAGGAAGAGGAGAAGGAGGACGAGGAGGAAGAGGAGGCGGGGAAGGAGGAGAAAGAACAGAAGCAGCTGAAAAAGCTTCTTTGCTTTCTTTATGGCCACAAAGTCCCACAAAAGCTCAAGAGGGGCCTAAAAATAAGAATAACTGCAACATGGACCGACAGCTCTAGGTTACACTCGCAAACTACAACCACCATTTCCATAGCATTTGTTGTTAAATCCTGCAAAATCTCTACTCTCTCTACTCCTTTCCTTCCCTCATCCATGTGCCTTCCCCACCCCACGTGGCACCACCACCCCCAACCTGTTCTGTCACATACCATGATGACAAGTTTAAGGCATAAACTAGGCTTTTAGCTTTTTATACAGTTCACCAATACAAGATTTAATTGTCCAATAACTGGTTTCTATGCTTTTTAAATTACATTAGGCAACTTTGTGTCTTCCTCCCACCTCGTGCTTTCCCTGTCCTTTTGCTTTTCTCTTGTTTTGGGACAGTTTGGGCATTTTAATATAAGACAGAAATTGGCCTGCCCTCCAATTTTTCCCAAGGGAAAGAAGGAAGGAGGCAATGCTAAGGATCGCATCAGGCAGAGCAAACAGAACTCACACCCGGGGTCCGTGAGACTTCAAGGGAGCTCTTCCCTTTTGATCTTCAGTTTCACCTTCTGTGCAGTGAATTGGTGGCTTGGGTGATTGCGCTGTCACTGTACAGCTGTGAGAGTCCAAGGTCAAGGCTCAGGTTAAAGGATAGAGTGGGAATGAGCCTGGCACCTCCCGTGGCACAGATCAATGACGCCAGTTTCATTATCAGCCCAGGAGCACATGACTTAACTTCTCTGAGGCTTCATGAGTAAAATGAGTTTCTTCGTCAATAAAATGGGTCTAATTGCCCTCCTTCCCAGGACTATTTTGAATATCAAATTGTATATCATAGGAAAAGATTTCATGAGATGGCAGGTACTAAATAATTGTTGGTGTTCCACTTCTCCTCTTTCTTCTTCCTTCCTCTGCCCAAGCCTTGGCAGTGTTGCCCACCCACAGAGATTTTCTCTAGGGAAAAAAAAAATACCAATTTTCCCCTTTAAGATCTGATTCACAGGTGAGATTTCTGAAGGTTTCACCAAAAAACGCAGACCTAGGATAAATTGCATAACCTTCTCATAGCTCAGTTTCCCCAGCTGCAAAGGGAGATGATCGGAAAACATAATTTCTGAGTCTTTTTCAATAATAAGATCACTTTATTACACATACCTTTAACTCTCTCTCCCCCTCTCTGTCTTCCCCCTCCCTCTGCCTCTTTCTCCTATCTGCATCACACTTTCCTGGTAAATCAAATTCTAACCACAAATCAGATTCAGGTGTTTACCGTTTACTTTCATTGCTCACTAATAGAAGAGTTAATTGTGCAAGAACAGGTTCTCTTTCTTTTGAGTGAATTAGTTAGCTCTGTGTCTTCCTCTCCCCTCCCTCCGGCTTTCCCTCTATTTTTAGATAGATAGTCTGAAATGTCTTAATATATCAATGACATTTATAACACATGTTAATATCTAAAGTGTCAATGCTCTATTTGTAGAAATGACTGCTGATGTGATGAGATGCCTTTATTATATCAGTGACTTTTATTATAAATAGGATGAAACTGTGCACTCTTTTTGGAAAATTAAAAGCATAATAATAAACTATTCTCTGCCCTAGTTTGTCCAACTGTCAGCTTCCAGTACTAGGTTTTACTCTTTTTTTTTTTTTCATGCACACACATTTTATAAATTGCTCTTTACAAGTTCAGGGTGAATATCTGTCTCTTGGAATAGATGACAGCAGGCTCTTCTGGGAGGATGCATTAGGGAGGTAAGTGTGGACACCTGGGGGCCCATTTCATAATCTTTGTCATTTCTCAGGCTTCCTGTGGGGCACAGCACCTCAGAACTCTGGAGGGGGCCGATGCTGCGGTCTTCATATAGAATGTGTAACCCCCATCTCTACCTCTCCACATATTGCCTATCATTAAAGTGCATTTCGCAATTACAGATGTTGGGGGTTAAGAGCATCTGTTTTCTGTGCAGACTACCGTGGGTTGGAGCTGCTGCTGTGTGATTTGTGCAAGTCACTCAACCTCTCTGAGTTGCATTTTTTCTATAAAAAGTAGCAAATGAATGCATTTACTTCAAAGAGATGATCATACAATAAGATGGTATATATAAAACATTTAGCATATATCAAAGGTTCAAGAGTAGCAGCTATTATCATTTTTGTTATAATTGTATCTATTACTGCTTCACTCATCAAGAATTTCTTTCTTACCATGCAACCCCATGCTGACCTTCTACTATATTCATCTGACCTTTGACTGAACTTCGTCTGGCCACCATTTGCCGCTTTCTGATTGTCCAAGTTTATTGTCTTCTCTTCCAGACCAATACCCCAACATACACATATACAGCCTAATTCTTCTCATTATATAGAAATTTACTTTCATTCTTTAAACATGTGAGGATTTTGTAAGCTGCTATGGTCTGATTATCTGTGTCTCTTCCCCCTGCCCCAAATTCATATGTTAACGCATAATCCTCAATGCAATAGTGTTAATAAGTGGGATTTTAGGAGGTGATTAGGCCATGAAGATGGCACCCTTATAAATGGGATTAGTCCTCTTAAAAAAGAGGCCTGAGGGAATTTATTTGATCCTTCTGCCAAGTGAGGCTGCAGCAAGAAGGCACCATCTGTGAAGCAGAGTGTGAACTCTCCTCAGACACTAAATCTACTGGCACCTTGATCTTGGACTATAAAGAATAAATTTCTATTGTGTATTAATTATCCAATGTAAGGTATTTTGTCATAGCAGCCTGAACAGACTAAAACACAAGCCTTGTTAGTTTGTCTTATGGTTCCCTCTGCTCACCTGTCTTCCTTTCTTAATTCATTCTCCAAATCCATCTTAGACCTTACCTCCTCGGGAAAGTCATCTCTTACCTGGTCTGAGGTTTATGTATCTCTCTGTCATCCCTATTCTCCTGTTAGCTCCATCATGACTTTTGCGGGAGTTATCAGTGTAATTGACTATGGTTCCCCAGACCATGAGTTCATTGAGGGCAGACATTCCGGCTCACTTGCCTTTGTATCAACAAGTCCCAGCACAGAGAACACACTCAATACGTGTTGATCAATAGATTTCTGGACATTTCTAATCTTTCCTGATAGATTGTCAGTTCCTCCAATTTGTGGATTATTACTTAGCTTTTGCTGGTCTCCATTGTCTCTGGCACAAGTCTTTATTTATTCAACAAATATTTTTGAATGTCTATGCCCTACTTGAACCTAAAAGAGATGGTAAGGTATAGTGATTCATAGTGTAGGAGAAGCAATACTCCAGGTCATCTTCATGCAGGTCCTGCCTGGGACACTTAACAAAGAGGGAAGAGTCATCTGACTGGTGGGAGCAGAGGCCAGAGTCCCTGGGGGGTGGCAAAGTTACCATGCTTTACATGCAGGATCCCACAATTCTTATGTACTTGCTTGGATGAAAAGTGGGCTGCTTAGGGAAAGTGAGTCTCCTCTCGTGCTTTGCCATCTATACCCTAAGGTGGGATAGGTAAAATGAATTGCACACTGCTTCTCAGAACTGGCCATGTTATTGCTCATCCTCATTTAACTTCCTTCAATCAGGTTTCAGAAAATAAGATTTTGACATTTATATTAAGGGGATATGCACTTGGAGAAGTAAAATGCCCTGTTCATGACTCAAACCAAAGTCATGTGCACCAATCCACTTTTTACCTAGAGTGCTGTACTGCATGGTCAGGTGATTGGGTAATTATTAGTCCCATTGTGTTATCATGACTTGTTTATTTAGTCCCTCCTTGGGATCCCATAGAGGGAGAAGTGATTAACACAGTAGATATCAAGAATTCCTAGATTTCTGACCTTAATATCACCTGATACTACCAAAATTTTGACCTTTATTTCAAAGAAATAAATCTAAGCCCTTGCCTAGTTGATTGCTAGTCAGGAGACAGCCTTGAACACACACACAAAAATTACATCACAATGAACAAAGTACATAAAGTGTGATTAGAATTAGCAAGGTTGTACTCAACCAGATTATTACGGGAATGATCTTAAGGAGCAAGTCTCAATCTCCCGTGCTGCTGCCTCCATAAGCTGCACTATTATATTCCAAATTTTGGAATCCTACATATCAGTTATTGGTCCCATTTCTGGGAGAGATTTCATTTACTGTCTGTAGGAGGATGTGTTCCAAATAGTCCCCAATCTCTACTTTCCATAACCCTCCAAATTTCTATACGTGCATAAAAGCATATTGGATGCTACACAGCCTCCTTCAAATGTTCCTACTCTGGAAGCTCTAACAAGTACACTGATATCAAAAGAATGCGCAATGGCTATGAAACGGTCTAGTGTAGGGTGCAGACAGCAAAGACGAATCATACTGTCTTATTAATAGTTAGCTATTGCCATAATCGTGATGCAATAAAGAACCACCCCAAATCTCAGTGGCTGACGACAGCATCACTTTTTCTAGCTGCGGTTCTGTGGGTTGGCTGTGGCAGCTCCACCCCCGTCTTTAGGACCAATGGGTCTGTTTCTAGAATTCAGGTTTGGTTTTGGTCTGCTTCATGTGTCCCCACCCTATTCTTCAATCAGCATCTTGAGGCATATGTTTCTCATGGAAAATCACAGTACAAGTGAACAAGCCAGTCTGTGCAAGCACATTTTTATCTCTTCTCAAATCGTGTCTGCTAACATCTCAGTGACCCAAAAATATTACATGGCTAAGCCCACAATCAGTGCTATAGGACTTGTTCTAAAATAGGAGAGCACTGTGAAGTTGTATGACAAAAGGTATGGATGTATAATTCTATAACAGAGATGTGAAGATTTGGGACCAAAAACCCATCATAGCACACATGCCTTCTGCCATTCGCTCCCCCTACCCACGCGGCATGCCTATCTCCTCTGTCACAGAGCTCTCCCTTGCTTGTTCTCCACACGCAACTCACTAATAGAGATTGCCATCCTGGAATTAGTCATTGTTCTGAGAGATGGAACATCTTTTTCTATTTGTGTCGCTTTATGAACGAATCATTTCCTCTCATTGGGCCTCAGTTTCCTCATCCGTAAAATGAAGAAACTGGGTTAGATATTTTCTATTCTTCCTTTGGCTCTGACATGCTAAGTTTTTGGAGACGGTTATTCTTCAGAAGGCAGGGAGACACAATGATTAAGAGTTCAGACTCTTGAGTCAGACTATCTGGGTTCAAAGCTGGGCATCACAACTGTGCTAAACTTCAGGCCAGTTGTTTGCACTCTATGTTCTCAGTGTCCCCATCTGTACTATAGGGATAATAATAGAACCTATTCATAAAATGTTTGTGAGCATTAAATGAATGAGTGCATATAAAGTTCCTAGAGCAATGCCTATCGTATTGCTAACTAGAACTTAATAAAAGTTTACTATTATTTTCTCTTTCTCTCTGAATATATATATATATATATATATATATGTATAGGTATAGATATATTCAAATCCCTGGCTACTTTTATGGGCTTTTAATCACAAGAACCTCTTTGTCTAAGATCAGAAAAAAACAATGACCCACTAAAAATTTAGAGATCATAACAAAAATAGGAAAGTTCACCTGGTCATCAGACTCCACCCACCCATCCATTCATTTCAAAGTATTTGCTGAGTACCTACCTTCCAAAATTCAAGATCCAGGCTTTAATGAAAAGACTGCAAAATATACTGACTGCTATAAATCAACACTTTATCCATGTAGAATTTAGGCTCTCCAAGACTGGTAAGGCAGCTCTGCCATCCTCAAAATGCAGCTTTCATTTTGAGTCTAAAGCAATTCTCTTTCCGGCCGTTGAGGAAGGGTTCAAGTGCAGTGCTGTATACAACCATTTCTTTTATGTGATATGCATTATTTCTGCGTGCATTCTAATGACCAGAATTTAAATCCTTGATCATAACAAGCTTCAAGGGTAGCTAGAATATGTAGTCTGTAGTTGAATGGTGACATGCGCTGCTAAAATTTAGGATGTCTCTAAATAAAGGGAGAATAGATATTGGTGAACAATTAGCAATCTCTGCCCTAGGAACTACACTAGACAGACAACAGTGTAAAAGACAGAGATGGCCCCTGTCCTCATCAACTCTCGTGGACCATGGACAATTACTCCGGCTGTGTGCAGGGGTCAATGAGGAAGCAGGGTCAAGCACAAGACCTGAAGAACGAGTGGGGTGAACCTCACAAAAACTGTGGATGGGGGGAGTATGAGGCATGATCAGCAAATGCAACTGTACAAATGTCTGAAAAGAACAAGTAACATGATACACTTGAGGAACTGAAAGACATACAAAAGGAAGAGAGGAGGGCAGCCGATGAGGCTAGAAATGTAAATAAAGCAAGCAGGAAACAGGGCTTCGCAATAGTAGAAATGTTTGGTTTTCATCCGAGGATAATTGGGCCAACACCACAATATTTTAAGCAAGGAAATGGGGTCAATCACAGGGGTCCATGGGACATTGAGAAAAGAAGAATTAGATGACCCATAAAGTTGAATAGCCAAGGAGCATGCTTTAAAAATACGTGTTTTAGTGGGGGGATAAAATAGGAGCAGGAGAGCATGGGGAGAACACACAGAGAAGTTAGGATGGTCTAAATTTAGCTACTTGAGGACGATTTGCTGGAGGCTGAGAACCAGCGCACAGAAGCCTTGGGGCGCCTGGCAGGGCCTCACATCCCATGGACTGCTGCTTCCCAAACCCCGCTGTTTTGCTGTTTTCTAAAGATACAAGAAGGGTGAGGAAGGGGGAAGGGGATGGAAAAACTGGCTACGTGAACTTTTCTATCTTCCAACTGCCCTCAACCATTGGAAAAGTGAACTAATAGAGGGTTACGGACAAACCAAGACACATCCCTGCTTGCGTCCTGTCAGGCAGAGGAAAGAGCAGGAGCACGGCAGAGGCATTATTACGCTGCCTCGCTGGCATCTTAGAATAATCCCCTAAGGAGTTTAGATGGAAGCAGAGCAGTCACGGCACAGGCTAACCCCCCCTCCACTTCGGAGTGAGCTACAGCAGCACTTTACCTAAAGACAGCGAGTGGAGCAGCTCTTAAAATCACTGTGACTCTTGCTTGTTTACCTCTTATACGGGGTTTTGGGGACACTTTGTTCAGGCTTCCATAAATCCCCCAAAGAATGTGCTCATCCCTCTTTTTCACTGTCTTTTCATTACTGCTTAAGAAAGAAAAATGGCTTACTGATAACCTGGGTGTCAGGGTGCATGGGGGCATAGGCCACCCCCTCCTTAGCGAAAGCTTCTCTTCTCCTTTCCCCCCTTTTTTCTCTTCCCACAGCCCCAGAGGGCTAGAGAGAGCCTCTTGCTTCATTCCCAAGAGAACAGGCAGATAGCAGCAGCTCGGCACCTTTAAAAAATTTAATATTACGTGCTTGGGGCTTGCTGGCCAGAAGTCAATCGAGGCATTTTGGTGAATTGCAAAGGGAAGCTCAGAACACTATTTTTGACTGGAAACCTTGAGTCCTCAGTGTAAGAGTCAGTCACCCGGAGTAACCTCTAGAGGTCATGGCATGGACACAATGATAGCTCAGGTGTTGAAACAATATGGGTCTGTTCGTTCGTTCATTCATTCATTCATTCTTTTACTCAACAACATTGAAAATCTAGCTCATGCTGGACACAGCGGCAGCTGCTTGGAGAAAATAAGGGAAATGACCACGTGGTCGCCCTCTCACACAGCATATGATATGGTAAAGGTGGGCAAGAAAAGAAATCACACATAATTATTTAGTTTCGATGTAATTAGTGCTAAGAGAGTAAGATGCTTATTGGCAGAAATTAGAATGGAGAGCTAATATACTGAAGGATCTCTCTGAGAAAGAGAATTGAAAGATCAGTGAAAATGAGTCGAACCAGCTGAGTTGGAGAGAAGCATCCTAGGTCTTGAGCCCTAAAGCAGCCTGACAAGGTTTAGGAAGAGAAGGACAGTGAGTGGAGCAAATGAGCTGAGGAGGGAAATGGGCAGAACCAAACAATCAAGCTATTTCATCCACCCTGAAAATGGGGAAACTGAGGCCCAGAACAAGCAGGTTCCTTGATCTCACACAACAAATTTGAGACAGATTTGATCCAACAATTCAGGCCACGCTTTTTCCTGTATTTAAGTGCAATACAGCTTCTATCATTGCAAACAGGAAAAAACCTAGACTTTTTGAGAAGTAAACAATATAGGCAAATCTCAAAGAAAGTTTCTTCAGCATCTTCTGCAAACTATTTGAACGAGAAAGTCTTCATAATCAAAAAGTCATTTGTTTTTGATACCTAAACTTCCTATCCGCAGCATTTTTTTCTTCTACCATTTCAGCAGTTAAGCAGAATATTTCATAGCCTTCTCCTATATAAGAGCCCACTATAGCCTTCAAAATCATCACTGTGTTTCAAGTCACACTTTTATCTTTTGGTACGGTGTTATAAGAATTTTTTTCCATGCTGTTGTTAATATAAAAAGGTAAAATTTCTACTTGTATGTGTTATTGTTCTTTGAGGCTCTGCATGGATGCAACACAGCCCGAGGTGTTGTGAAGGAGGGAAGCAATATATAAGAGAAGATGTCAAGCAACTAAAACAACATATTTTTTAAATGTCATACATGTTAGTTAAATTGATAAAGAAAGTTATTGGAAGATGAGTTGTAAATACACATCAAAATCCTAAAAAAATGCATGGACTCTTTCACCCAGCGATTCTACTTCTGAGATTTATCCAAAGAAATAATTACAAAGGTGTACAAAATTTACTAGAAAGACAGTTGTACTAGAATTATTTAAAATAAAATAAAATAAACCCAAAAAAGAAGAAACAGAATGACCAACAATAGGGAATGTATTATATGCATTATATTGCATCTTATCTCTGCAACAGAAGCACACACACAGAGAGACACAAGCACACAAGCTAAGAAAATGAAACACTAGCATTATAACAGCAAGAAATATTAGGTTAAGAACATGGTAGATACTAAAAAAATATTTTCGAGTGTGTAATAAAACACCTACCAATATATTCATTTATTCAACAAATCTGTATTGAGATCCTATTATGTGCCAAGCATTATGCTAGATGCTGGCAATACATCACTTAATAAATACAGGCCTGGATTATGCCTTCGGGGAACTTATGGTCTGGCCTAGGTAAGAGTCGTTATGTTTGAATAATAGTACTGAACATGATTTTGTATCTTGCTTCCTACTTGTTCCTGCACATTGAGAAATATTTTTTACTCTTGTAACCTAAAAAGGTTTATAAATAAATAAGTTTATATTTATAAACACGTTGCAATCATTATTTACTTGCTCCTCAGAGCTATCCCGGTGGAAGAAGTGAAAAGGAAAGAGAGAGGGCAGAAGACAGTAAGAAGTGGCCAGGAACCTGCTGCAGCTGGCTGTTTTACGTACTTTTCCTTATTTAGTGCTGGCGACACCTCAGAGAGATTGCTAACCCTGTTTTGCAGTTAAGGAAGCTCTCAGGCTCCTTAGCTCTCAGAAGGCTAATGTTTAGGGTCAATACAAGAACTGACACAAGTTTACCAGTTCACCCTTCCTTCAACCACAGGAAATTAAACATGCACAAGTGGCTTAGGAAACTCCAACTAGATATCCTACCACTCCTGAGAACTCAGACACAAAACCAATCTCTGGATTAATTTTTCTTTTTAATTCTCTGCCCCATGCCAGAGGCTTCCTCTCCCCCACTTCAGTCTCCTCAATTGTAAAATGAGGATGATAATAATTTTCCCAAAGGGTTAGTCCAAGAATTAAATTAGTTAATATATGAATGTTCTTAAAATAGGATCTCCTATGTGGTATGCTCTCCACAATTGTTATCTGTCTGTCATTATCATTGTTTTTATTACTTACGCTGTTTCTTGTGCCAGGCTTGCACAGAACAAACCATGCACAGTCACCATAGGCATCTACACTTCCCACAGTGTCTTCCTTACCCTCCAATCAGGCACCAGGTCCTGTAGATTCTGGTCTTCATGCTGTCTTGCAACTTGCTAGCCCGTTGTTCGATATCTTACAGGAAAAATAACAATAGGAGGTATTTTACTGATACGGTGGCTCTCTCTCGGGTCTGAAGCAGAAGGATCAATGGCTGTGAGGCTCAGGGGGACGAGATATCCCTCAGAGGGGTCAGGGACAATAATTGAAGGCTGATTAACAGAAAAGATAAATGATCATTTCAGCAACCTAAAGATGCCCCACTTTCCTCATTTAACAGGCTATGGGAAAAAAGAGCATTCTCTATCTGCAGAGGTCTTTTCAGAATCTAAGCCGAAGTCTGTTCTGCTAGCTTAGCCGGCTTAATGGAGAGGAATCGAGCTACTTCTCCTAGGCCTGTAGATGCAGGGACCATGTAGAATATATCTTAAAATAGGTGGTGAAACAATTACAGCATTAAGAGCAGAGAAACCATTGTTTGAATTATTGCACTGGGATTTTAGAGTCTGTATCTTCACCTCTCTGAGACTTGTTTCCCTCTTCGGTTGTTAAAGATCATAATATTTACCTCATGGGCTTTTATGAAAATGAAATATATGTAATCAATCTGGAACATAGGAGAGAATCAATAAATGGTAGCTATTATCATTATTATTGTGGGTGATAAAATGAGTAAGGCATAGCAGTTTCATCCTGGTAAGAAACGGAGAAGCAAACAGACATTTATTGAATAATATTTAATGCATGGCAACTCTATACTATATAACATGTATGTCTATGTGTACACGTACACATGTTTAATCAATATCTGTTGTTAATAATTAATGTTTTTTAAAATTTAATGATTGTTAAGAAGTAATGGCTGTTAATAGTATCATAGCTTTGAAAATAGTATCTCAAATTAGGTTGATAAAAAATAGATTGTAAAGATCATGAGTTAGATGAAACCAAATTATTTTATCCAACTGTAATGCAAAAAAATTTAATAAATGCCTTAATAAAAGCAAAAACCCAAAATATGGCAGAGCTGGAAATTTTGGTAAGTGTTGTGTAAAGAAAATGATTCTGTACATAGGTAAATTTGGGAAACAATAGCTATAGAAATTAAATAGAATTTATTCAACCAGAACTTCTCAGAGCCTTTAAAATATTGATATGCCTTGTTAACCTCTAAAAGGATACAATCCACATTTGTTCTGTGGAACTTCCTTTCCACAGAATAAGTACAGTTTGGAAAAGATATGCTGATGGGAGTTCTGGCCTAAGTAAGTTTGGGAAATGTTAGTTTAGAAAAAGTTAACTAGGTCTGTTAATTGTAGTTTCTCTAAGACCATATATACTAATAATGTATGTGAGCATGCAAAGGTATGATATAATCTGAACACTGTTTGACTACGTAACCACAATTTTGCTTTGTGTGATCATTTTTGTTCAGTTGGTTGGTTGGAAGGTTTGGTGGAGCAGTCTATGGAACTAAAACTAGTGTTTGTTAGTGGGGCGTTTTTTGGTTTGGGGGGTTTTGTTTTTGTTTTAGAAATAGCTGCTATAAGATTTCAAAAGGGGATAAGGACTTTACCACCCTGCATGTAACACAGACTGCTCGTTTTCTCTAGTGTTCATTCTCCCATTCTTCTATGGTAATAAGACCTCTGAATTTTAGCTGGACACAAACCGTGTAGAACAGATACGATATTTATCGGCTTCTCTAATGTGATCACTTTCTGGTGAGTGGGACAAAGAAGCGGTGTTTGCAAGTTCCAGGAAATGTTCTCTAAGAGCATGGAGCTGGCAAACTGTTCTGAAGAGCCAGATAGTAAATAGTATATGCCGTGCACACAATGCCGTCTCCGTCACTGCTCAACTCCGCCATTGGAGTATGAAAGCAATCACGGCTAAGATAAAAACAAATAAACAAATGGACATAGCTGTACTTTAATAAGCTGTATTTATAAAAAAAGGTAGCAGAGTATACCTCAATACTGTGAGCACTGTATATAAAACAAATATGAGAAGACTGATAGATTAAAAGAAGGCAGAATATTACCAAGGGACCTTGGAAGCCAAGGAACAGCATGGTAGTGAGTTCCTTGTGTTCTCATTCATATATCCCGGAGTTGAAGAAGCTGACAACCCGGAGATATCACTGAGAAAAGACACAAAAAGCTCCAACAAAACACCAATTTCTCTGCTATTAATAGAAAGACCAAGAAAGGATTATTTGAGTAAGACAAAAATTTTGTAGAGAATTAACTGCTCTACTGCAGTAGAAAAATTGTGACCCCCATCCTCACCCATGTTGGCAATAACCAGGTGGGGAGCCAAGACTTCCACCCTCACGAGGCTATAAAGAGACCTCAATACCCCTCGTGGGGTGGTGCTAGGGAAGGCAAAGTAGGAAGCTGGGGCTTTCACCACATTAGTTGGTGATGAAGCTCCCTAACCCATAGTGTCTTGGAGAACACACAGGGCGCCTGGACTTTCATACCTACCCTGCAGTTATAAGCTATCCCTACAACTCCTAAGAGGAGGCCTCCTGGAGAGTCAGACTTTCACTATAACCCAGTGGGAATAAGGCCACCCTCACCAGAGTATCAGTGGAGGCCACATAGGGAGCTGGCACCCAGTAATGAAGAGTAGTGAGAAGCAGTAATGGCAAATGCATCCCTCGGTATTCATGGAAGTGACGCAAGAAATCTGGACTTCTGCCTCTACCTGATCATGTAATGAGGTGATGTCCCTCCTTCTGAAGTAATGGTGGAGAAAGCCATCTGAAAAGAGGTTTCTTTTTTTTTTTTTTTTTGACAAAGTCTCACTCTGTCACCCCAGCTATAGTGCAGCAGCATCATCCTAGCTCACTGCAACCTCAAACTCCTGGGCTCAGGTGACCCTCCTGGCTCAGCCTTCCCAAGTAGCTGGGACTACAGGCACATGCCACCACGCCCGGCTAATTTTTCTATTTTTAGTAGAGAAGCGGTCTTGGTCTTGCTCAGGCTAGATTCCAACTCCTGAGCTTGAGCAATCCTCTCACCTTGGCCTTCCAGAGTGCTAGGATTACAGGTGTAAGCCACCATGCCCAGCCCTAAAAAGAGGTTTAAATAAGACCTAAACTTCCATAGCATAATACAAAAAATATAGGTTTTGATTAAAAGAAAAAAAAAAAAAACTTCAGGCAAAGAACCAAGAAGATCTTAAATCAAATGAAAAATAGACAATCAATATATGTCACAAAGAGATAACAGAGGTCTTAGAATTATCTGAAAAAGGTTAGATACAGAAGCCATTATTTTAAAAAAAAATCTTCAAAGAGGAATTACAAATATGCTTGAACAAAATTAAAAAAAAAAGTCCCGGCCGGGCGCGGTGGCTCACGCCTGTAATCCTAGCACTCTGGGAGGCCGAGGTGGGCGGATCGTTTGAGCTCAGGAGTTCGAGACCAGCCTGAGCAAGAGCGAGACCCCATCTCTACTAAAAATAGAAAGAAATTATATGGACAGCTAAAAATATATATAGAAAAAATTAGCCGGGCATGGTGGCACATGCCTGTAGTCCCAGCTACTCGGGAGGCTGAGACAGGAGGATCCCTTGAGCTCAGGAGTTTGAGGTTGCTGTGAGCTAGGCTGACGCCACGGCACTCACTCTAGCCTGGGCAACAGAGTGAGACTCTGTCTCAAAAAAAAAAAAAAAAAAAAAAAAAGTCCCAGCAAATAAATTAAAAATATAAAGAAGAACCAAATGGAATTGGTAAAACTGAAAAACAATAACCAAAATAAAAGTTAATTGGATAGTGTCAACAGCAGAATGGAGGAGAGCAAGGGAAGAATCAATCAGTAAACTGGAAGAAAGAACAATAGAAATTATCCAATATGAAACAGAAAATAGACTAATAAAGATGAACAAGTCCCCAGGGACAAGTAGGGCTATAACACAAGGTTTGTCATTTCTGTCAACTTCCCAGAAAGAGAGGAGACAAAATGGCACAGCTTAAAACAGTACTCAAAGATGTGATAGCTGAAAACTTCTAAAATTTGTCTGGACATAAACCTAGCTGGGCACTGTGGTGCAAATCTGTAGTCCCACCTACTCAGGAGGCTGAGCCAGGAGAATTTCTTGATGCCAAGAGCTCTAGGCTGCAGCGTGCTATGATTTAGCCTGTAAATAGCCACTACACTCCATCCTGGGCAAGGTAGTAAGACCTCTTTCTCTTAAAAAAATATATATATATACAAAAACAAAAAGATATAAAATACATAAACGTACAAATTTGATAAACTGAGCAAATCCCAAATAGGATAAATTCAAAGTAACCACAGCAAGACATCTAATAATTAAACTTCTGAAAATCAAAGCCAAATAAAAAGTCTTGAGAGCACCAAAAGAAAAATGACATCTTACCTGTAAGAGAAAAACAATTAAAATAACTGCATTTTTTTTTTTTATCATGGAGACCAGAAAGAAATTGCACAATATTTTTCAAATATTGAAAAAAGGCACTGGCAACCCAGAATCCTATACCTGGACAAAATATGCTTTTGAAATAAAAAGGAAATCAAAACATTCTAAGAATGAGGAAAACTAAGATAATTTGTTGTTAGTTAACCTTCCCTAAATGAATTTCTAAAGGAACTTGTCCAAAAAGAAAGGAAATAATAAAGAAACCCTGAAATATCAGGAAGAGAGAAAAAAACACTGTTCATGAAAATATGGGTAAATATAATAGGATTGTTCTTTTAAGTTTTCTAAATTGTGTTTGATGGAGCAAAATCTTGTCACTCTCTTATGTGTTTCTACATGTTTGTGTAGAGAATGTTTAGACAATTATATTATAAATGTAGGAAAGAAAAGGACAGTAAGGGAGCTAAGATTTCTATACTTCACTCCAACTTATAAAATGAAGACACCACTGTATTATTTTATGTATATATAGTGTAATACCTAGAATAAACATTAAATAGTTATACAAAAAGATAAACTCAAATAACTATAGATAAATCAAGATGTAATTGAAGAAAATGTTCAATTAACCCATGAGAGAAAAGGAAAGTGAAAACAGAAAAGTGAAAAACAGAGAGAGCAAACAAAAAACAAAAAATAAAATGGCAGACTTAAGTCCTAACATATAAAAATTGCATTAAATGTAAATGATCCAAATATACCAATTAAATATTATGATAAAGATTGGCAGACTGGATTAAAAGTATGACTGAACCATAGGCTGTCTATAAAAAATTCACTTTGAAAATAAGAATACAGTCAGTTTGAAATTGAAAGAATGAAAAAATATATATCGTTCAATTATTAATCAAAGGAAACTAGGAAGAATATATTAGTATCAAATAAAATAGACTTTGGTAATAAACCAAAGTCAAGGAAATACATTATATAATGATAAAAGTGTCAATCCTCCAAGATGACATAGCAACCCTAGATATGCATTCATCAAATAAGAACTTCAAAATGTGTGAAGCAAAAGCTAACAAAACTGAAAAGAGAAATAAACAAATCTACAATCACAGTTGAAGATTTTAACACTTCTCTCAAAAATTGATATAAAATTTGTGAAACACAGAAAAAGCAATAATACATACATTAAATAAATTAAATAATTAAATTAAGCTCCCACATTAAGAATCTATTACAAAAAAGGAGCATGCTAAACCCAAAGCAAGCAGAAGAAATGTAATAATAATATAGATAATATCAGAAATAAATGCAATGAGAAATAAAAAATCTATAGAAAAAAATAAATCTAGTAAAGATTTGATTCTTTGAAGAGAGCAATCCAATTGACAAATTTTTAGCAAAACTGATGAAGAAATTACAAATTGCTAATATTAGGAATAAAACTAGAGATATTACTAAGATTCCAGAGATATCAAACAAATAATAAAGGAATATTACAAACAACTCTACAAATATAAATTTTACAACTTAGAAGAAGTGGACCAATTCGTACAAAAACACAAACAACTCCCTCAACGTACAATAGATAATTTGAATATTCTTATAACTATTTTAATAAATAAATTCACAATTTAAAAACTCCCTCAAAGAGAAATCTTTAGACACAAATGATTTTAGTGAATAATCTTTCCAAATTTTAAAAAATGCCAATTCTACACAATTTCGTCCAGAAAATAGAAGAGAAGGGAACACTTTCCCTTTTATTTTATAAAGTTAATATTTCTCTCATACAAAAATAAAACAAAGATAGCATTAAAAACAAAACTAAGAAAACTACAGGCCAATATATTTCTTGAATATGGACACAAAAGCATTAACAAAATATTCTCAAATTAAATTAACAATATATAAAATAATCCCATATCATAACCAGGTGGCATTCATACCAGGTATGCAAGGCTGGTTCAATGTTTGAAAAACCAATCAATATAATTGTTTTACAGTAAATTTTCTGTTCTTTATACTGAGTTCCTTCTAGAGCCCTTGGAATTTCCAGAGTGATAGAAGTGTCTTTGTTATTCACTAACCCCTGGGGTCACTGTGTTATCACTGTCATATGCTAATGAGGTAACTCTTGGTTAACCACTTGATAATTTCACTACGTGGGCTGGTCACCGGGATAACTGACTACATGATTAGAGGGTTAAGACTCTGAACCAACCAGACCTCTGAGGAAGGAGGGAGGTTGGAAGTTAAGTTCAATCACGTGGCCAATTATTTCATCAATCGTGCCTATGTAATGAAACTCCAGTAAAATGTCTGGACTCTTGAGGTCAAAAGAGTTTTCTGGTGGGTGAACACACCAGTGTGCTAGAGGGTGACATGATGTCATTTCACAGGAATAGGGCAACGAAGATCTGCATTTAGATCTTCCAGACCTCACCTTGCATTGTCTCTCCACTTAGCTGTCTCTGAGTTATGTCCTTTCTAGTAAAAGCTGAATAGTTAACTACAGCACTTTCCTGAGTTCTACCAAAGTCATTCTACCAAATTCTTGAACCCGAAGAAATCATGGCAACCTGGGAATTCATAGCCACTCAGCCAATGGGTGACTTGACGACCTCTTGAAGTTGTGGCTGGCATCTAAAGGGAGGGCAGTCTTGCTGTGGATTGTGTGAGGAACACATGTAGGACTTTGCTGAAAATTGCCCAGCACCAAAGAAAGAAATCAAAATACATCTATATAAATGGAAAGACATACTGCCTTTATGAATTGGAAGACTCAGCCTAGTAAAGATGTCAATTCTCACAAATTGACATAGAGTTTTAACTCAATTCCTATCAAAATCCCAGCAAGGCAGTTTTGTAGATGTAGAGAAGATTGTTCTAAAGTTCTGACAAAGAAGAATAAAGTGGGAGTAGTCAGTCAACACAATCTCAAGATTGATTATAAGGTACATTTATTAAGATGGTGTAGGATTGACACAGGGATAGACACATAGATCAACAGAAGAGAGAACCCAGAAACAGACCCATGCAAATATGTCCAACTGATTTTTGAAAATGTTGTTGTTTTAAGCCACAGAGTTTGTGGTAACTATTACAGCAGAAATAGAAAACTAATGCGATTATCCTCACTAATTTTTAAGAGTGTAAACGAGTCCTGAGACCAAAAATTTGAAAACTGTTCTCCTGTGATTTTGGGCAAATATTTCAACCTTTTTGCTTTCTACATTTGTAAAATGCCATAAAGAAAACTTCTCAAAATAATGGGACTGTTTTGAGTATCAAATAAAATCATTCATTTAAAGTGGGTAGCAAATTGCCTGACATTTGGTTAGTGCTAATATGTGGTAGCTATTACTGTATTATTGGCAGAACTGTAGTTGGCTAGATCACAGTCACATACGAAAGAGGAAGTTAAAGAAAAGTGCTAAAAATGAATAAACACAGTAAATAAAAGTTCTAAAAAATATTTTTATTTAATGAACCAGATTTGACTGCAGTAAAAATACACTGTGATATGTGACCCTTCTCCTGAATTACCTTTTATTGTTCTGAAAATATTGACCTGTTGAGGCAAGTTTTTCCCATG
The DNA here is from genome assembly GCF_041146395.1 of Eulemur rufifrons. Taxonomy (NCBI): domain Eukaryota; kingdom Metazoa; phylum Chordata; class Mammalia; order Primates; family Lemuridae; genus Eulemur; species Eulemur rufifrons. The sequence goes on from NC_090989.1 coordinate 271,866,428, forward strand.
GTTTTATAAAATACTATACTTCTTAAAACAATAACAACAACGACAACAAAAAACAAATCACACTGGCTCTTACTGATTTGAAATACAATGGCTGTAGAAGTTACATTTTTAATTTCGTTTCATTTCTTTATATCTTGGCAAAGTGCTTGCGTAGAAAAGGCCTGGCATTTTCACAAATTGTCTCAGCACTTAAGAGCACATTTTTCTGACCCTGATCTTCTATTCATGTGTCTTAGGAAGGATGACCATAAATATATCTCCTTTCTCTGCATCGCTGGGTAGATCCATATGCAGGGCTGTAGTGCCTACTGAGATCATGTTCTTGCTTAAAGAAACGAGACCCTCTCAAACATAAAAACAAAGAGATAAACAAAATAGAGTCAACATTTTTAGTCTTCCACTACATCCTTTAATCTCAAAACCAAGGTTCATGAGGAGTTGCTAATCCTTTATTCGCTTGTCTGACAACCAGTATATATGGAGCAGCTATAGTAAGTGAACCACTTTTCTAGTCCCTGAGTATACCTTTCCTGTTTGTACAGGGATCATAGTCTAATATGCACTATAGTCTAGTGCTTATTCATGCACGAAATTCAGTTAAATATTTTATATAGAACCTTATACCACCTAAGTCCTAAGATGGTACATGTTTGATTCTCAAGGTAATGAAAAAGTAAGTGAATAAATTCTTGTCATTCAGCTTTTTGTTCTGAGCTTCTTCCTTTATAACTTGATCTAATCCAGCCCTCTCTTCTCCCTAGATTACTTTCTATTGTATCCACCTTTTTCTTTATACCATTTATTGTGGTCTGAAATTGTTTTGTTCATTTATTCTCCTACTTGTTTATTGTCTGTCACTCCTAATTGACTATAACCAAGGACAAGAATGTCAGATGACTTTTATCTCTGCAGCCTAGTGCCCAGAACAATGTCTGCTGTGTAGCCACTGCTTGATTCATGTTTGAATGAATGGATAAGGGAGTTGTTAGCTAAATTTTCTCAATCCTATTGGTCTAAAACTTTGTGATCCAATATAGTAGCTACACGTGGTTATTAAGTCCTTGAAAAGTGGCTAATTTAAATCGAGATATACTATAAGTGTAAAATACGTATCAGATTTCAATGACCTAGTCCAAAAAGAGAAAGAATACAAAAAATATTATTACAAATTTTTATGTGGATTCTATGCTGAAATGGTAATATTTTGAACATATTGGGTTAGATGGAATATACTCTTAAATATTTTAAAAGTTAATTCCACCTGCTGCTGCTTCCTTTCTTAAATGCAGCTAATAGAAAATTTAAAATTTTATATGTAGTTCACCTTTGTGGCTCATATTATGTTTCTATTGGACAGTGATAGTCTAGAATAATAGCCATGAAAGACAAATTCCAAGAAATACACAGTTGTGGATGGGTTTATTAATACTAGGGCTCAGGCAGAAGCAAGTCATGCTTGGAATAAATTCAGATTCTGGCTCCAGGCAACTTGGGCAGTGACCATATAAAATTAAAAGAGATGAAGCCACTATTTCCAGAAGGGTGTCTAACAGAAACCAGATGCCACACCCACTACTGAAAATAAGGGAAGAGACAGCCTGAGGTTAAGGTTGCCACACCACACCGGAACCCTACAGAAGCCGCATCCCTCCCCTCGATGAGTGAGCCGAATGCTGTCAGGATGGTGGGCAGTGATTAATGGTGACGGCTTTACGAGCACAGTGGTGCACAGGGACACAGAGAAGGAGCTCCCCATCCGCTCAGGAGGGACTTTTAAAGGCCATTAAATCAACTCTGGGATATTTTATGTTTCACTCCAACAGTCCTGGCTTCAGATGGGCCAATTCAGAGAGACATCTGCGTACGCGTGCATCAACCTTGCTAGAATTACGATGGAAGTCCACGATCGCAGGCCAGTTCTGCTCTGCTTCCCGCGGGGGTCTGGGAGAGTCACACAGGTGGTGACACCTGTCTTCAGTGATTTTCCCAGGGGGGAGGAGCTGCTTTTTGTCTGGGCCTCCTGATCTCAGTGGCTATTTATTTATTTATTTTCGTGAACATCTTGCTTCAGGTGTGTGAGTGTAAAGAAAGCCAAGGATGCGAGGCTTGCTATGGCTCTGAGATTTTACCTGACCACTGCTTTTTAAACATTAGTGAGCACGAAATTCCTCAAGGGGGAAACTGTTGACAATGAGGCTATTCTGTTCCTGTCCTAGGCCTAGGAGGGGCTCGAGAATCTGTGTTTATAAACCTGAGTGATTCTGATGTTGATGGTCTATGTCGTTGACACCGATCCTAGATATTTGCCTCATAATGCAGATGAGGAAACTGAGGTCCCCACAAAGAAACAGTTTGCCTGAGTTTCCTTTCAATCCTTCCAGGGATGTTGCCATGATGTTTTTAATCACTAAGCCGAACTGTGACTAGACGAAATTGTCAAGCAGAAACATTTGGGGTGGGGTGGTGCTTTATGCCTTGATTGTCAACCCCACTCCTACCCCATGTTCAGTTGTTTTGCCAAAATAGAAGTTCTTTGCATGGCCTTGCATTCCTCAAAGCATGTGAAATGGGATATTAACTGGCACTCCTGGGAGACCGAGTTCAAGAGTAAAATTAGATTTTAATACTACTAGGTTGCAAGCCTAAACCAGAATTTTATGTCTTTAGATATACTTTGTGCTTTTTACATCAGATCTTATCAGGGTCTTTAATATATTAATGTCATATTCTTTATTTAATCACAGATATCTCACAAAACTCTAGATGGGGAAACAATAGAGACACGAGCATGTTAAATTTTACAATATTTTAATATCAAATAGTTTCTACAAATACAACACGGTGAAGGAAGTGCTATTATAGGACACCTCTCCCCCATTTAATGAACAAGAAAACTAAGGGGCGGAGGTAAGTGAATTGCTCACAAGCACAGTACTAGAAATGATAAAGCCCTTTCTCAAGCTCAGCTCTTCAGCCATCAAATCTGGGGCCCTTTTCCACTATTCTGTGGATTGGGTGAATGGGAAATTAACTAAAGAGTCATTCAAGAAGGGACACTTTCGATTTCTTGCCTTTTCCCAAATTACTTTGAGCTTTTTTTTTTTTCTAGAGCCAACTTGAAGCCTGCAAACAAAAGCATGACAGTTTTAACACCTCAGATGGAGAATCTGTTAATAAATTGGTTTGCCACCTGCCTGCTCTCAACCTTTCACCACCGACTGTGGATCTTGTGTTCTCTCTACTGCTGATTAATATTTAACTTAAAAAAAAAAGGCTGTGGAAAATGCATGGATGACTTTAAGGCTCACATGCTGGGGACCATTGTGACACTCAAGAACAAGGTGAAATTAGGGAGGAAGAAGGACCCTTCTGAGGGACCAGCATGAGCCCCAGGCCTCTTTATGCCTGTGAGGCTTGAAGGCTTCCTTTGTCCCCAAATCCTGTCCTACTAGAGCCAGTTATCACCACAAAGGGAGTCAGAGATGTTTACCAAGGTGTAGCACCAAGAATCAAACACAAGTCACTAAAAATACATTGACAAGCACCAGCTACTTTGTGACAATATGCAAAGACTGACGATCTCGTCCCTTGGGCTCTAATCACGGTGGCCTGCACATTTCTGGAAGCCACACGGAGCCAGAGCGGTGGAGTTCCCAATCTTCTATCTTTTCTGTTTGCCACAGGTGGGTGGGCCTGACTGTTGTGAGTGCCATAACTTGTAGTCTCTGGGCCTTGGTTCTGCTCGTCCTTTTAATAGCTTTCCATTTTTTAAATCCTTTTATTTGCTCCAAGAGGACTACGTGTCTCAAGCACATTTTAATAAGCAGAACAAATGGATGGTGTCCTTGAACGCGTGTACGTGCATATGCATGTGTGTGCGTGTGTGTGTGTCCTCGTTAGGTGCCCTGACAGGGAGGAAAGGCATTCACTGTGTCCTCAGTGAGGCATTGTGAATGTGTGGTCTCGCTAAATAAACATGCCTCCACAAATGACAACCACAACCATTAATTATTCAAGGCCACAGACACTCTGGTAGTCACCACTGAGGAATTCCTTGTGGAAGACAGGGACAGAATTCCCCCCTGTAAAATAGGACCCAGGGACATTGCCAAACATATATATTGCATGATCATATTGTCTATTAATGCAAACCAACCAGTACCTAGAAATACACAGTAGCGATTAATGGCACCATGCTTGCACACCCCCTGTGATGGAGAGCTCACTACCTTACAAGAGTTCCCCTCCACCATTTTAATATTAAAATGTTTTCTTGAAATAATTTCCATTGGTCCTAAGTGGCTCTGTAAGCTTCAAAGAAGCAACCTGTTTGTTTTTCTTCCTAATAGCATGTTGTGTCTTTTCTCAGGCCTCTGCAGGAAAAACGAAAAACAAAACAAAACAAAACCCAGATTTTTAGAAAATTGGTAAATAATACTACCCTTTTCTCTACAATATTCAGAACTTATTGAGAAATAAGCTTCAAGAAACACAGCAATGAAGCGCAAACATTCCAGGTTTCCTACTGACAAAACGTTTGGAAGATAAAACAGGTGAGCAGTCATTCAGGGCTTCCTTCACTTGGCCCCTGTAATAAATGTGCCCATCTATCACACACAGCACTGGACCACACACCCCTCACCCCTGAACCCCGATCTGGGCAGGGACTACCTCCACGAGCTTATCCACAGAAGAATGGAGATACACAAGTCCTACAGACAGGCTGGCTCTAGGAGGGAACACCCAGAATGGCCCGAGCAGCTCACCCAGGTCCTTAAACTCAGCAAGAGAATGTCTGTCTTCTGAAGAAGAAGGGGAATGAAAGCAGAGAGAAACAGAAAGCCTCTCTCTTCTTGGGCAATAAGAAGGGAAATTCTTTCACTTAGTGGAGACTTGATTTCTGGGGAAAACATCATCCCTGTTCTCTCCTTGGAAATTGGATATCCTAGTTTGGCTGTCCTCACTCCTGGTTGACCCTCCCTGAAGTTCACATGCAGTTCAAATTTCCCTTTGACTTGTGAGTCCGAGAATAGATAAAACTGCGATGATGTCTGAGCAGGGAAGAGTTCAGCTGAGGAAACTGAGGCCCAGAGTGGTTAAGTAGCTCCCTGAAGATCATCCAGCTGGACGTCAAAGCCACGTGCCCCGTCCACCTGGGGGTCTGTGCCACGGCACTCCCTGCTGCCACACTGGCTCCCCAGGTGAGGACCATCCACAGTGCAAGCTGTTTTTACAATATCATCTGTCCAGCGAAATAATGATTCTGAGATCCTGGCAGCCTGAGCCAGATGAAAACTGGCAGCTCCAGGAGGAGAGGGTATTTGACTCAGTCTGGTCCTCTAACCCATCCTACCTTCCGCCTCCCCCTCGTCTGCAGAGCTGTCGTGTGTCTCTGTCTTCTCAGCAGTGGAGCAGACGCTGCACACAGCACAGCCCACCAGAGAAGCGAAATGGAGGACTCTGTGTGTTTTCTTTTTCTCTAAAGGAAGCTTATGATCAAAGGGGACCAAAAAAGAGAACAAAGGGATAAAGATGAGACAAAATGGCTGAGGGGGAGAACGGTGTTGCAGCGCTGGAGCCGAGGGTGAGGGAACAGGGAAGGTCGAGGTAGCCAGCCTTCGTTATCATCATCCCAGGACGCGCACATCCTTGGCGGGGGACATCCACAGGAACCTTGTTCAATGGGCCTGGTTTTGCAGTCAATTGGAAGTGTGGCACTAAACGTGATCTATTTTAAATGTATTGCAGTTGAATTATTTAATTTGAAATTTAGCTGGTGCCACAGGCACTGGAGCGGGAGCAAGAAGAATGAACAAAATTATTTCATTGGAAAACGGTTTAATTTTTAATTATGAGATGGAGCACTTTGGGAGAATGAGAAGATTCGCCCATGAGAGCTTTGTCTCCTGGATTCATGAGGTATCATGATAGGCACTTATGGCTGTTTAATTATCTTGTTCTGGTGACTGTCCACTGGCTCTGGGAACTGACAGGGATCAGAGGCACAAACAGCATAACTACAACAGTAACATCATAAATGTAACTCCAGTGTGTGTGGAGAAATCTCCACTGATTTTCTTCATTGTTACAGATGCCATAATATTGATAGGTAACCTGGAAGTCATTTTACCTTTTTGCATAAAAGGAGGTAATAACACAAAGGTCCCAGGGGTAGTGGAAAGACACTTGGGCTGGGAATGAAGAACATGGGATTCTAGCTTTATTGTTGCTACATACCTATAATTGTGTCACTTTGGGTGAGTCCACCTAGCTCCTTGGGCTTCAGATTCCTTGATATATAATAAGGCAATTTGGGTCTGGTGAGCTTTGTGATCCCTTCCCGCTTTAAAATGTGCTTTTCTGGATTTGATCCTTAACCAGATTCTCCCATTAAGTAAACTGTTCTCTGTAAACAAGGCTCTTTGGGAAGAGCCCCCCACAAATGTGTCATTCTATTAAATATTATTCTATTAATGTATCGTTCAGTGGCTCTGTATTGAGCAGCACCGCATGGCGGTCCATTAGGGTCACTCAGAGACAGACAGACATGGATTTTAATTCAAACTATGTTAATTCCCAGCCTTCTAGCCCTGGGCAGGTTAATTGATCTCTCTGAGCCATGTCTTTCTAAAATGGGGAAAATGGTATTACTTACTTCAAGGTTTGTTGTGAAAATTAAATGAAGTGATCCATGTAAAGTGCTTGAAAGTGCTGTTGTAAGGTGGGAACTCAATAAATATTAGCTCCCATCATCATCCTCATCACCATCACTGTCGCTATCATGATAGACTCTCTCACAGACATTGGGAACACAGAGCTGAATAATGTATAGTTCCTATTATCAGGGGGGACATTGATATTTTAAGGAAAAGAGGCAGACACAAACTGTAAGTATTATCATTTAGGTTGGAACAAAGAACTCTGAGACTACAGAAGGAGAAACCGAGGCTCATGCAGATGACGTGATTCACCCACGGTCATCCAATGTGATGTCCACAGTGCTGGGATAAGAAACCTAGTGTTCTTTCTTCTGCATCATAAGGAACTTCTTTACGAGAAGGCATTCCAAGCAACTAAATGAAATTCACAGCCTGAGCCTAACCTCTGCAAACCATCCAGTTTTTTCTATTTCCCCATACCTCAGGGATTGCTGTTTTCTATTCATAACTCAACTGGGAATTGATAATAAATGGTGCAAAACAAGATACATCTACATACATATGTGTATTCTCATGTGAAAGTGCAAGCACAGATGTGCAGAAATATGTGCATCTTTAAGCACCTGTAGCCACATATAGAGATACACGTTCAGTCCCTATGTGCACACATTAGTGTCTGCCTAACCACATGAGCATACACATGCCCACGTGCACATCCATATGTGGCCATGTGTATATTTATACACAGGCATGCATGTTTCCAAACACACATCTGCACTGATGCATACGCACAGAGAGTATTTTGATAACGCTGTGAACAGCTCCAGCAGCAAATACTGTGGAAGATATTATGATTTCATCCAACAATTGTCACTAAACTTCAGTTCTGTTTCAGGAAGAGCCCGGATCTCCAGATGCACTGGGGCCGTATCTCTTCATCTTCTTTAGTCAATTAAAGCAATGTTTTAAAACATCAGTTTTCTACATTATTTGTACAATTTAAAATATGTAGTGTAAATTCAATTCCAGGTGAATCACAGAATTCTAAATCAAGAACAGGGCTGAACAATCATTCTCAAACTTCAGAGCCATAACAATTCTAGAGGCATGTGTGTAAGATGCCAATCATTAGTCCTCAGACCCAGACACTCTGATTTGTCTCTGGTGGGGCTCAGGATTCTGCATTTAACAAGACTCATCAGTGATTTAGATGTTGGTGGTTCATGGATTATCTTTTGAGAAGCACTAAATTAGAGATTATCAAAACCTCCTCATTTTGCAAAGAGTCAACAGAGGTCCAAAATGGTGAAGCGACATGTTCCGATGTTACGCTGCTGTTAGTGGCATAATCGGGTTTGAACAGAATTTTAAGCTTCTCAAGGCATTTTCATTCTCCCTGCTTCCCCTCTCTCTCTAGTATTTGAATGCACATGCTGAATGAAATGACAACACTAAACGGGAGAAAATCTGTAAGAAAAAATGCTTAACATCACTAATCATAAAGGAAATGCAAATTAAAACCACAGTGAGATATAATCTTACCCCAGTTAGAATGGCTTTTATTTAAAAGTCCAAAAACAACAGATGCTGGCATGGATGCAGAGAGAAAGGAACGCTTAAGCACTGTTGACAGGACTGCAAACTAGTACAACCCCTGTGGAAAACAGTGTAGAGATTCCTCAAAGAACTAAAAGTAGACCTACCATTTGAACCAGCAATCCCACTATTGGGTATCTACCCAAAGGAATAGAAGACTTTTCATCAAAGACATACCTGCATTCGAATGTTTATTGCAGCACAATCCACAATTACAAAGATGTGGAATCAACACAAGTGTTCATTGATTCATGAGTAGATTAATAAAATGTAGTATATTTATACCATGGAATACTACTCAGCCATAAAAAATGTGAATTAAACCCTTTGCAACAATCTGGATGGAAATGGAGACCATTCTCCTAAGTGAAGTATCTGAAGAATGGAAAAACAAACACCACATGTATCTCACTATTAAATTGGAACTAACCCATGAGCACACTTGTGCACAGAGGGAAGAAAAACTCAGTGGAAATCAACCAGGGGGAGGGGGAGTAGGAGAGGGCAAAAACCTACCTAACAGATACAATGAACACTATTTGGGTAATGGGCACACCTATAGCTGGGACCCAAGCATTACAAAAGCAATCCATATAACCTAAAAAATTTGTAATTCCTTAATTTTTTGAAATAAAAAACAAAAAAAAAAAAAAGAAAAACATATCCTGGTGGAAAAGAGGTGACCGAATTGGGAAAAGATTAAATATTTATTGAGTTCCTATTATGAGATAGGAACCATGAGCTTTGTAACAGCTGTGGGTTGTGATTGGTGCAAATAGCAGAAAACCTGATGAGATTGGCTAAAACTAATATAAGTTTATTTTTTCCTGTCAAATAAGGGCCCAGAATGAGAGACTGATCTGACAGCTCAACAATGTTGAAATTGATTTCTGTATATTAATTGTTAGTTCTCTTTGCCATTTCCTAATGTTTGTCAACTCATGGTCACGAGATGGTTGCCGCTGCTCCAGTCATTGCATTTGAATCCAAGGCAAGAAAAAGGCTAGGGAGATGTACCTGCTTCTTTTCCCCCTTTTGTTAAGGAACAAAGCCTTTCCCAGAAAATTTCAGAAAGCTCCAGGTGGGTATTGTTCTCAGAAATAAAATGTATTGTGTCAGCAAAAATGAAGAAGGGTGTCTTTGGCACATTTTACATATTTACGCTTATCATGGAAAAGAGAAGAAATAATCTCTTGTGTTGTAAGGATAGAATTGTGTAGATTGTTTTCTGCCAGTATTTTGTAGGTGATGGTGGGAAAGTTTTCTTCTCGCACGTCAAGCATTTATTCGGTTGTTCCTTACAACCCAAGAACTGACCTTGTGATGTAAATATGAAGTAGAAATAGACACAGTTTTCATCCGCATTTTATAGTTAAAGATACAGCCATGAGAGCAACACTGAAATTCAATATAATGTTACAATATAGACAAAGTTTTCCATTTTTGCATGTCATTTCCATGTCCCTTAAAGTGTCTACTTGCTCTCTGTGCATCTTAGGATAAAGAACTAAAACCCACAAAGTTCAGTATGATTCAAGCCGTGTCCGCCTCACTAGCCTCATGCTATTCTTGCTCATTCTTATAATGGATTAAGCTTCTTCTTCCCTCAGGCCCTTTGCATATGCTATTCCCTGAGTCTGGAGTATGTTTTACACAACCCCTCAACATCCTTTCCGTATTCATCCCTATTTACCATTTATATCTCAACACACATGTGATATCTAGTCCCCCAGACTAGATCACATTCCTTGTTGCCATCCTCATAGCACTCATAGTGCCTATCAAATCTTGCTAATATATAATTATGTGATAATTTGTTTAATATATGTTTCTCATTCTAGACTCCAAGAGGAAAAGGCTATGCTTTTTGAGATAACCATTTTATCTCCAGTAACTACCACATAGGTACTCAGAAAACATATATTAATGAATGGATACATGAATGAAGCTACAGGTTCTACTTAGGAATGCTAGGATTCACAAAACATATAACATTTCAACTTGCCCTCCCTAATCCTCAGTTTTTACATCTTGTAAATGGGTAGGACAAAATTCTTGCTAAGGACCTCCCCAAGCTTGTTCGTCACTGAGACCCCCTCTGAGTCCTGGCTCCATCTCTGCCTTTCTGTGTGACATTGGGCAATTTGCTAAGCCTCCCTCAGCTTCGGTCTCCTTCCTTCTCTGTAAAACAAGGAGAGATGATCTCTAAGGACCCATCCAAGCCTGAAGCATCAGTAAATTTTTGAAACTGGAGAAGGAACATAAAAACCACAGGGTGAGAGCCAGAGGGATTCTGCTGAGTTTTGGGTTTTGCAGGTGTATCTCAGCAGGTTCCCGGGAGCCATTCTCAAAGGGGCTCAGCATGTTACCTAGACCAATTTATAAAGGAAATGAAAAGGAAATGGACTCGTTATAATGAACGCCATTAATTCACCACTCCAGACTTCACTGTTTAAACAGAAAGTATCAAGCGATTCAATTGTCATTTGTCGATTGAATTCTGCTATTTTGCCTGTCGGAAATGACCAGCCAACACAACAGCGTGCAGACGACGGCATGACTACTAATTAGCATATATATTGTTTGTCCTGGTATAAATTTATGGCAAACAGCAATATTTTACACTCCAGTAAAGTTAATAAATGAAGCTTCGGGCTATAAAAATTTCATGTTCCTTTGTGCAAAGGTCAATTATAAATAGTTAAGCACATATTCATTCAAAAGCTTGAGGCCTCACAGCCAGGAGAATGAAATATATTCTGGTCAATTTACACTCTGGCTGGACTTTCCTTTCATTTTATAGCCTCAGTGACATCCCTCTTTGCTCCTCAGCACAGTCTGGGTTCTCAAAGGACTCCCCTGGCTGGAGACACTAAGTGAAATGAGTATGTAAACGTTCCTAGGCCTGTGGTTTGACACTCAGAGTGTGTTTAACGATGCCAGTTTAATCTGAAGGGGACATCCCATACGAGAGAAGGGGGAATAAGGATTCAGAACAGCACCTAAACGTCTTTGCTGATCATGGGAAGAGCACTGGACTAGAGTCAGAAGGTGTGGTTTCCAATCCCAGCTCGGCTGTGAACTAAGAGACCTCAGGAAAGGGACCATTTCCTCTCTAGGTCTGTGTTTTCCCATGTGAAGAAAATGAAGAGTGTGAATTCCATCAACATTCCAATTATCTGTTGCTGCATAACAAAATACCCAAAATGTAGATTGCTTTAAGGTGTTTTAAAACTGCAATCATTTTATTATTAATATATCTCATGATTTTGTGGGTCAGGAAATTGGGCAGTGTTCAGTTGGAGATTCTTCTGTTCCATGTGGTGTCAACTGAGGTCACTTAGTGGTATTCAGATGGTAGATGAGCTGGTCTGGAGAGTCCAGAACACCTTCTCTTACATGTCTAGAGCCTTGGGGGTGGGGCAGATACAAGGTTGGCTTCTGCTAAGACTGCGGACTAGAGGGTCTATGTGTGGCCTCTCCTACATGGCGTTGTCAGGGCACTTGGACTTCTTATCTGGCAGCTCAGGGCTTCAAGGGATAAAAGGTAGATGCTGCCAGTTTCTTAAGTGCTGGGCCCAGAAAGTGAAGCAGCACCATTTCTACCACATATTATCATACAAAGCAGTCACAGAGCTTCCTGGATTCCAGTATAAGGACGACGTATCTTGCCTCCTGATGAGAGGAGGATCCAAGATTTTGCAGCCATCCTTAGTCTGCCTGACCAGCACTTTCTGATTGAATCCCATATTAGGAGATATTGCATGGAAAAGGATTTTGTGGATCAGTACGTTTGGGAAATAGTGGGCCAAAAAGTTGAGAAATTGTGTGTGTGCTGCAAGAATTCTTAGCATCTTTCACATATTCCTTCATTCTCTTAAAACTCATTGATTGCCTACTTTTTTTTTTCAAGACAGCATCTCACTCTGTTGCCCGGGCTAGAGTGCCGTGGCATCAGCCTAGCTCAAAGCAACCTCAAACTCCTGGGTTCAAGCAATCCTACTGCCTCAGCCATCCAAGTAGCTGAGACTACAGGTATGCGCCACTATGCCCAGCTAATTTGGGGGCTAATTTTTTCTCTATATATTTTTAGTTGTCCATATAATTTCTTTCTATTTGATGACTACATTTTAAAGAGTAAGCTCCCAGGTCCTTTAAAAAGACTTCCCTAGGTTGTAAGCTTGGAAGAGTCTGGGAGATGATTTACATCTCAACGGGGCAGAGAAAGAATTAACAATTGAAAAGTTTCGAAAGTAAATGCTCTAAGCAAGGTCAAGGGCCATACTCAGGAGAAACCAGTGTAAAGATTAGTAACCCTGGGGGAATGTTAAGGCCACCTTGGTTACTCTCTATCTTCTGAAGCTCCCAGATTTGAAAACTTAGACACACCATATGGAATCCTAGCTATCGGGGTCCTAAAACCATTCTGTCGAGACCATTTCTCTGCGTGACTCTGGAATCCTCAATTATCTTCGTCCCCACGTCCTAATTCTCCTGCCTCAAAGCCTTTGCACTCTCCATTCCCTCTTCCTGGATGGACCTTCGCCACATGTCTGCGTGGCTAACTTCCTCACCTCCTTCCAGTCTTCCTTCTCAGGGAAGCCTACATGAGCCACTGCTTTTAAGTAGCAAATGACACTTTGTTTCTCCCTTTCTCCTTTATCCCTGATGTAATATGTCACTCATTTTTTTTATATTTCTTATTTATGATCTCGTGCTGGAATGGAAGCCTTATGGGAAAAGTGGACCATCACAGAATTACTTATTGTACAAAGAAATTGAAAAATAACCTAGAGGAACAACATTAGAAGAATAGTTAATAAAGCTGATGCCTCTAATCAGGGGGCATGATATGTAGCCATTTAAATTATGTTTGTGAAGAGAGTGTAATAAGGAAAGCAGGTACATGGAAAAAACAAAAGAATCTGAACAAAAAATCATAAACAAGCATTATGATACTATTACAAAAAATTTAAAAATTTATGCATAAAAATATGCCATGGCATTCAAAATGATTACTTTTAGGTGCTTTTATTATGTATATCGTGTTTCTTCCTTTTCTTATTTTCAGGGATTTTTTTTTTCAATTTTTAAATGATTAGGTTTGTTTTTAGAGTAAAATCTTTAAAAAAATAAAATAAAAGACTATAACGCTACCAAGATTATAAACTTCTTTGTTCCTAATTCGAAACACATCTAGAACACAAACTGCTTTGGCATTTATAATGGGGTATGCCTTGACATGTATTAAGTATAAAGAACTGAGAAAGCCGGAGCCTATCTTTTGAAAAATTTGCATGAAATTTTTAAAGGAGTAGAGAAATAGAAGCCCGGGAAAAGGAGAGAAGAGCAAAGCCACAGAGAACAGTTTGGAGGCAGAAGCATGCCCAGAGAGTGCTTTGGAGACCCTCCAGTCTGCAGAGAAGAGCAGGGTAAATAGACATGCAGCAGGTATTATCAATATTAGGCCAGTAACTAGGCAACTAAAAGATTTGTAAAGAAAGCACAGCATCAGGCGAAACGCAGGATGTGTTTTAAGGAGACACGGTAGGGATTAACAGCCCTGTGATTCATGGAAACAGCAATTTGTCATAGGTGCTATCTACCATGCATGTAGGGGACAAGAAGCATAGAGACAATGCAGGAGAAATGAGACAGTGAACTGAGTGATAAGCACAGATGAGTGAGGCACCAGAACGACTCCAATTTAATTATTTTGAGCTCGGCTTCCTCTACACTGTCTGGAGGCATTGTTCTCCCATTTTTTGTTCGTTTTACTTGAGTTTGTTTATTAAATGCTGAAATCAATTTCTCTAGAACATCTCTTTGGACTAAAAGGAAGCCTCTTTTTAATTGAATGCCTACTAGGTAGGTGTCAGCCATTACCGACTATGATATCTTTTAAATCTCTCATTGACCAGTAGTGTATACATTATGACTCTTCTTCTCATTTCAGAGACAGGTACACTAAAACTTAGGAGAGGTGTTGCAATTTAGTTACAAGATTACGTATTGGTAACTGTCAGATCCTTGTATAGAACCCCTGCCTGTCTAGCGTTACTTACCATCCCCTTCTACTTTACCAATCAAATTATACATACATAGAATTTTTCCTCTTGAGCTGGATTCAGAGAGTCCTCTAAACCTGTTGCCCAGAGCTTGGATATTACAAGTGATTGCAAAAGGAGCCTCAGCGTTTAGTGTTGCATCTGTTGATTTTCCAGGTGGTGCACTGATGTGACAAGTTCAAATGCTTCTCAGCATTCAATTTTCAAGCAAAATGGGAAATGCAATTACAGTATTCAGCAAAATATTTTTGTTGGTGCAAAAATAATTAAGCATCTTATTAAATTGCTATTTTACCAACTGGGATGCAGTGACTGCCTCCAGGCCTTCAGCAGAAAGAAAAGAAAGGACTACTCAGGAAGGGGGTGGGGGAAGTAACTGGGGAGGGCAGGGGGGTGTATCTTAAGGAGAAATAATCAGTAATCTAAGTTTTTAGGTGGAGCAGCTACAAGATGACTTCTTTTGGGGGCACACTCTCTTATTAGGAGTTTAATGCTCAAGTTGACTGAAGCTAACTATTTTTATTACAATACCTTTGCAATTTATTTCCCCAGGATTCGTTTTCACTGCTTGACATTACGGGAGTTGGCTGCAGGGAGAAAATCCAGAAGGTGAAAGACTAGCTTAGGAGATAACCTGTCAAAGGGGATAAAAGAAGCCTCTATTAGAAAGAACAAAAAGAGCTGAGCATTTATTGGGTACCTACTATGCTCCAGGCATTGGGTAAGGATATCCTGTTTATCTAGAAAGAGAAAGGATGAATCATTAACATGAATGGCAAATTCTCCATGTACTGAGTATTCTGTGCCAAGCACTGTGCAAATGCACGTAACATGCAGTTTCTCTCTGATTGTCATAACTGCCTGAATAAGCATTTAACAGATAAGGAACTGTACACACAAAGAGCTTAATAAATTGCCTTAAGCACATAGCTAGTAAATAGGAGAGATGTTGACCTTTAGAATCTGCATCTTTGGCCACAATATTATACTGTTTTTAACTGACAGCTGAGAAAACTAAAGCTTAGATACTAAAGAATTTATTCTACTTGAGAAACAACCTCGAGCAAAATTAAGTGTTTAGGGGATGACATACCTCATTTCAAAACCTGGCTCTGTTCTTGCAATGTGGGCATTTACTTTGCTTCTGTGAGGCTCAATTTCTTCACAAATATTACTGAAATCATAGCAGTCATCAGAATCACCCCCCCCCAAGGGCTTAGGATCCAGATTGCTGGGTTCCACCTCCAGAGTTTTTGATTCAGTATGTCTGGGGTGGGCCCAAGGATTTACATTTCTAACAAGGTCCAGGTGATGTTGATGCTGAAGCTCAGGCACCCTACCTGGACCAATCGCACTGTATTGTACTCCAAATCAAAACTCCTGTTTTCCTTAGACTGAAAGAGAAAATTTGCCATAGCATACAGAGCATTAGCTTTGGAGACTTGGTCTAATCTTTCCTTCTTCATTTCCTATCTGTGTAATCTTAGGCAAGCTGATTAATCCTTTTGAGCCTCAAAATATCGTCATGTATAAAATGAAGCTATTGTTCCCTTTGTCACCGTGCTGTTAGTGAGAATTATATGAAGTGATTTATGGAAAGCATCTAGACTGTTGCCTGGACAAAACACTCAATAGATGCTGAATTTCAGCATTGGAAAGTTACCAAGATTATTTCCGTATATAACATATATACCTAACTTCATATTTTTTTAATTCACTAAATATGCCAAGTACTGTAGCATTTTATTTGCATTATTTTCATTTCCTAAGTCTCTGCCGTCTTTATTACAAAAATACGCTGCATGCCCACTGTAGAACATACACATTAGAGCACAGTGCTGCACCCACATTACATGCCGTTATTGTTATTATGTTTTTGGATCTCAGGCCTCTATAACCTTCAAGGACCATAAATCACTACGAAAGAAACCGAGAGAGATAAAGTTCAAGTTGAAGGATGGTTAACCCCTTAATGAAGCCAGAGGGACTATCTCTCATAGAGAAATTCTCTACCCCTGCCTATAAAGAAGGCATTACTAGTGAATCTACATTAACAACTTGTCAATCAAACCAGTTAGAAACTCTAATGGGTTATTTTTTTTAATTATTTTAAATAAATCTTTAAGTCTCCTACCCCCTCGACTCCACTCAGAAGTTCCTGAATACTATTTTCCCTCCCTCTCATCTTTTTCCAGGTTGAAAATCGATGCATCTGGTTCACCTTGAATCTCGAGCTGCATATTTTTAGCCTCAGAAAAGCCTGTGTTTCCAGCATCACTGGGGAAAAGGCAGATAAGCCCATAGTGTCCTCCAGCCAAGCAGGAGGGCAGAGGGCTCAGAGGAGCAGAGTGCCTGCAGCGTGGAGGGTGCACCAGACTCGATTCTTAACCAAGGAGGATGCAGGCTGGTGACTGTGACCACGGGACCACGGACAAGGGAGTTAGGATTTTCTGAGTCCCTGGTCTCAGGCTACTATTTCCTTTAATAATTGAAATAAAAATGAGAAGGAGGTTCAAAGTAATAAAAAGGGCTCCCAAGCATTATTACTATTATTATTAATCCCAAGAAGCCTGTATTAAGGAACAGATGTAATATGCAGTAGGAATTTTAATAGTTAACACTCATTTATGCTTATTACGTGCCACTGACTGTTCTGAGTGCTTTACCTTTCTTGACTCGTTTTATTATCATAACAATTCATAGATGAGAAGAAAAACAACAACAACAAAAGGGGCTGAGAGGTTAATGAACTCCTGAAGTTCCGCCAGCTGCCAAGTGGTAAAAACAGGATTCCAACTTGCGCATTCTGGCTTCGGAGCGCACAGTCTCCATCCCTGTGCCTTACATCCCTTTACAGTTTCCCAAGGAATGTCTTTCTCATGCATTGTCATGTGAGCCTTGCTATATTCCTGCAAAGAAGCGAAGGAACACGTTTCATTATTCCCTTATAAATATTGAAGAAACTGAAGTTCAGATTCAATAAACGTTTATTGATATACTACGCCAAACCTTGTACTATGTGCTGTCTTATTAGTTTTACTACACTTTAAAGGGGAAAATGTTCTAACACCCTAATTTAGCAGATGAAAAAAATGAACGTGACTTGTCTGGTATCGCACAGCTTGCTTGAGACAGAGCTGACAGACTCTGAGCCCACAGGGTAGAAACCTTTGCTAGGTGAATCTGAGGGCTTCCTAGAGGTGGTGAAACTTGATCTGAGCTTTGAAGGATGAAGCAAACCATATTGAACTGTGCGTCTTGTTAAGATTCAGGATTCCAAAGTTCTCATTTTGCCTTTCCTGATGATTTTTAGGGTGAAACACAACCTCTGTCTTATTTATATGCCCAGGGTTATTGGAAAGGTCAAATGTTAAAATGAATATAAAAGTACCAGGTGAATGGTAACACGTTGTCCCAATTCCGTTCCCTCGGCCTAGAATGCTCATTCTCTGATGTATCCAGATGGCAAATTCGGACTCATCCATGCAATGGTCAGATCAAGGGCCATCATTTTAAGAGGTCATCATTTCCTCCCCGTCTCCTCTGGGTGAGATCTCCTCTCTGTATCATCCGCCACCACATATTTTTTACTTCAACTGAACTTGAGATCCTTTGTGAGAAGGCCTGTATTCTTTACCAAAATGAGAAGGCCAGAGCCTTGCCTAATTCATATCCTCATGCTTGTTAATTAGGACAGGAAGAGTCACATAGTCAACACCCAGTAAGTGCTTAATTAATTATAGGAGTAGCCTTTTATCAATTCCAATGTTCTCTTCTCCCTACGTAACAGATGGCTAGATCATCAATTCCACAAACACTCACTGGGTTACTCCAAGTAGAGCACTATGGAAAATGCAGTGGATGTAGTTATAAACAAGACAGAATATATATCATCTAATATGGAATGTAGTCGATGCACAGGAACATGCGTGTATGTGTGTGTATGTGTGTGTGTGCGTGTGTGTGTGTGTGTATGACAGAGAGAGATGAAAGAGCAACTTACGCAGTTTATCCATATGTCTAACCAGTCATTCATGGCAACTCATAAGCCTGTACTATCTACCATGGACTGTGCCAGGTACTGAAAAAGAATCTTGAATAAGATCTAGTCCCTGCCCTTAAAATAATTGTAATATTGCCAAATCCCCACTCATAATCCATAAACAAAGCCCTGGGATTTTAGCTACAAGTATAGAATTAGGAATAGAAGCAATTGATCTTGTCTGCAAGCATGGCTTGCAAGATTTCCCCACAGCTCCCTGTTTCATCCTGGAAAAGGGGGACCATGGTTCTGGGGGCACCACTCAACAGTGAACACATTTCCTCCAGCTGTTAATCAGCATCTTCATCAATGCATCTGCAGCAGCACCGTGGGGACAGAGGGGTGGGGGATGCCTCTGACACTATTTACTGTCCCTTCCAGGGAAAGTCCCTGACCTCAATTTCATTTCTTGTTTTTATTGACCCATGTCACGCTACTGGAGTGAATTTTCAAGGTCTTTTAGGAACAAATTGGCTTCTTTTGTCCTTGTTGAACAGACATTTTCCATGCAATCTCCAATGGACATAATCTTATCATTGAGAAAATAAGTCTAAAGGGCATGATTTGGTTACAATGACCCAGACCGCACCTAAATCTTCAGAAATCAGGCTTTTAGTGGCTGAATTTCATAAGCAGGACATAGGATTGACTCCACATTCTGACCCTAATCTGAAACAGAATGGAGGGCACACAGGGTGACTGCACCCCTAAATTTATTTATACTTAGGCTACCCCAGGTGGACACCCCAAAGTGAGCAGGACTGCAGAAAGGAGTTGTATGGGAAAGAAAATCAGACTGAATGTAGAAAGAGAGAGAAAGTTCCAGAGGAGGAGAAAGAAGACCTTGGGCATTGAGAGTATGATCAAAGAGGAAAGACTCCAAGGAGGAAAAAGCAGAAGAGTAAAGTTAATAGGATGATGCATCAGTCAGGGTAGACCAAGTTATATTATTACAGCAACAAATCATCTCAAAATTTCAGTGGCTTAAATCAACAAAAGTTTACTTCTCATTTAAGCTGCATATCTGCTGTGAGTCAGAGGATTGTTCTTGTCATCACAGTTGCTCAGGAACCCAGGCAACGGTGCAGGCAGCCCTACAGTCATTGCTGGACACCAGGCCAAAGGGAAACTGAGTTCAGAGCAGTCTCACTGAACCCAGAAGCAACATATATAATTCTGTCCTTACCTTATTGAGTAGAACTTGTCATATGTCCCCACTCCTCCACAAGAGGGACAGAGCCACGTGTTCAGGAGTCAGAGAGCCCTAATGTCTATCACAGGGACTTGGGGACAGAAAGAGATCCCTAAGAAGTGCTTATACCAGTATATTGTTCTCAGAGGTTGACAAGTCTCCAGAGACTCTCAATTAAGATTCTAGTCCTGGTAGGAAAGTGAACACTCTTCCTCAGAGTTGAAGAGAAAACCTGTAACAAAGACTGAGAAAGGAATAATAAAGTCAGATAATATAATGTGTAATGAGCTAATATCTCGCTTTATGTTCACATTTCTGCTCTTCTGCCCACGTTTGAATCCTGGCTCTACCTTTTTTACTAATTCTGTGACTTGGAGCAAGTGACTTTCCTAGTCTATGCCACATATTTCCCACTTTATAAAAATGGGGGCAATAATATTACTTAACCCCCAGGACTTTTGTGCATACTAAACGGATTAACATAGGAAAAGGGCTTAGGATAGTAGTTCCCAACATGTACTAATAAGTATTCCATGAATGTTAACCATTTTTCTTCTTCTTAACAACCCAGTGAGGGAGGTTCAACCTCATTAATAGTAGGCTATCTCATTAATAAATAGATTCTACCTGATTTCATGGGATGAAATGTGATGCCTGAAGAGACTGAGTATAATCAAGGTCAGATATGTGATCAACGGTGAAGCCAGGGTTCACATTTAGGTACTTTGATTCCGGAGGTTGAAATTTATATTTCACATCAAAATTATCATCGCAGTTGATCCCCTGAACAGCCCTGCAGACTGGAGCCAATAATACTCATCCTGTCACCAAACATCCTGCTACTATTACTGCTCTAATTGCAACTTCCAGGTATCATGTGTAGAGTAATTGCTTTACATTAATCGTATTTAAGCCTCACAAACAATTCTCTGAAGTTAAGTATGGTATCCCTTTTTATACTACAAGCTGAGGCTCAGAAAAGTTGGGTAGTGTATTAGTTGACAAGGGCAGTCATGCAAACTACCAGAGACTCGGTGGCTTAAACAGCAGAAATTTATTTTTCTCACAATTCTAGAAGGTAAAAGTCTCAGATCAAGGTGTTGGCAGGGTTGGCTTCACTCTGAGTCGTCTCTCCTAGTTTGCAGATGATCACTGTCTCCTTATGTCTTCACGTGGTCTTCCCTCTGCAGGCGTTGGTGCCCTAATCTGCTCTTCTTATAAGGGAATCAGGCTTATTGGGTTAGAGACTACTCGTATGACCTCATTGTAACTTAATCACCACTTTAAAGTCATATCTCCAAATACAGATACATTCTTATGTACTGAGTGTTAGAACTTCAATGTATGAACTTTGTGAGGTGGGAGGGAATAACTCAGTCTGTAACTAGTAGCCTGCACCCAGATGGAGCCTGAATTTAAGTATAGAATATTCTGATTCTAAGCCCATATCATCCTTCTACCCGCAACCCAGTAATCAAGCCCTGCTTTGTGCTTGACGTAGTTTCTGGTGTTTTGTTGCTCTTGTTTGTACATATTGTCCTAAGAGGAAATGCTGACTCCTTTCTATAGCTGAGGAGATCAGTGTTCCCAGTTTGGTAACTGTTGGTCACTTTGGGATGGGCCCAGATTTTCTGACTCTTAACGAAGGAGAAACATTCTCTCCTACCTTGCTCCTGTGGAGATGAGATAGGCCTTTCAAAATGATGCCATATCTATTACGTCATCAATAGTTAGCATTTATTAAATACCAACTATGTGCAAACATGAGGGCAGGAACTTAACATGCAGAAACCTAAAGCACAATGCCAGTTTTCTAGGAAGTCACAACCTGGGTGAAAAGGTGAGTAATAAGCAGTACAATATAAACATCAATTGATGTTCAATGAAAAGCACTATTAGTAAATAGCATAAAAATTCAGAGGAAGGTATAGCACTCAATATTGTTTTGGCTATTCAGAGTCTTTGTGATTCCATACAAATTTTAGGATTGTTTTCTTACATTTCTGTGAAAAGGGGTAATATCTAAAAGAATTAAAATCAGTATTTATTTGAGATAGAGTTGTGTTCCATGTCCATTGCAGTCTTATTCACCCTGGGCACAATATATAATAAAAGCAAACTAAGTGTCTGTTGATGAAAAAATGGATAGAGAAAAATTTTATCTATCTATCTACATAAACAGATAGATAAATGGGAGATTGATGTTCAAAGGAATATTACTAAGCCTTTAAAAATAAGGAAACTCTGCCATTTGTGACAATGTGTATGTATCCAGAGGATATTATGCTAAGTGAAATAAGCCAGAAACAGAAAGACAAATGCTGCATGATCTCATTTATATATGGAATTAAAGAAATGAAACTAATAAAGAGTAAAACAGTAGTTTCCAGGAGTTGGTGGGTAAAGTGGAATTTCAGTCAAAAAGTACAAACTTTCAGTTATAAGATGAATAAGTTCTGGAAATCTGATGCACGGTATGGTGACTATAGTCAATACTATATTGTCTACTTGAAATTTGTTAAGAGAGTAGATCTAATGTGCTCTCACCCTGCACACACACAAAAGGTAACTATGTGAGGCAATGGATATGTTAGCTTGATTGTGGTAATTGCCTCATAATGTGTACATACATCAAAATATCCCATTGTACACCATAAATATATACAGTCTTATTTGTCCATTATACCTCAGTAAAGCTGGGGGCAGGGGTTTTGAGTTAGGTGACTCTACAGTCTGTGCTCTTAATCAGCAGGCATTTGGGGCATTTGGCTAAACACATGAGTAAGAAACACTTCCCCCTCCACGTCCACCGTCATTATCCGATGCACACATTTGACAGCTTCTGCTGCCCAGGCAACCATCAGACCCGAGACAAGGACAAGCTGCCTCTCACTTTTCATTCACTTTATAAGGAAATCTGTGTTGCCACCGCCCCCACTGCCTTTATCCTCCCTCAACACGTACAACTTTTGCACATGGAAACAGAAGACGCAGTAAAGCAACGTGTGCAGGGGCACAGAGTTCCGAGGCAAATGACCAGGACCAACATCCGGTCACATATAAGTGAATGCTGACTACAGAGCTCCTGCCAGTTGCCACGGCCTGTGTTAGGTGCCGATAGGGGAGACTGGGACATGCGTGCCCTGCATTATGTTAGGAATTTGACCTCGTTTATCTCTGGTGCAGAGTGGCCGGTCACTCACCAAACATTTGCTGAAGGAATGAATGAACCGGCCTATCTACTCATCTGTCTGTCTATCTGTCCATCCCTCCGTCTATCTACCTAGCAAAGCCCCTGCCTCATCTTGCCTAATGCACCCTCCAGTGGGGGAGAAAGGGAAGCGCGCAGCTACTCCCTGCGTGCTGCCTAAAGAGCTGTGATGGGAGCGGATGCTCTGGGCATCAAGAAAAGCTCCCATGACGCGAAATCGTACATTCTGCTCCACCCAAGCTGCCTTCCAGCCCACACTTATTTCTTCCACACAAGCACAAAAAAGTCACGATTACCGCGAATGCTTATGCAATGCTGTAGTTATGCTCTTAGCGAGCAGCAACAATCATGAAAAGAACTTTAAATACAAACAGAACAAAGAAAGGAAGAAATCAAGCTGTAGTCTCTGATATGAAAAAAATATTGCATTATTATTATTTTAGGAAAAAATATTGTGGTTCAACATAAAGACCAGAATCTATAGCACACAAGCAAACGCTGTCTGCCCTTTCTTAACAGTCTGAGTCAGAGATTCCCTCATATTGTTCCCAGGGCCAAAAGGTCTCACTCGGTGCCTATACCAGCTTGGCCTAGTTTCTGTTTTCTTTTGTTAGGCTTGTTTCTTTGTTGTCATTTCTCACTTCCCTAGTTACCTTAAGTCTTTTTGTTATTTGTTTCCTTTTGGTTTGGCTGACTTTACAGGCATATCTTAATGTCTTTAATTAATTGTATGTGGGGTGTGTGTGTGTGTGTGTGTATTTCTATATATGTCTAATAAGTAGCATATAGGAAAAATAAGGGGAAAGTAACATTATCATACTTCAAAATAACATATTGGGAATTCCTTGATATTTTTCTCACTTTCACTTTTCGCATCCTGATATTCAACAGTTCCTGTTAATTCTACACCCTACATTTCTCTCAAACTCGCCTATGCTTGACCTCCTATAGTCACTGCCTTATTGCAAGTCCTCACCAATGCATGAGCTATTGCAGTGGCATCTTAAAGCAATGTCATCCCCTGCAATGCTGCCAGAGGGACTTCTTTAAAACCCAGATCTGATTCTCCTCTCTTCTAATGCAATGGTTCTCCAGTTTTTGGAGGGTTAAATTTGAACTCTTTAGCATGATGTGATGGGCTGACCTAGTATAAGCTGACTTCTGCTTGTGTCTCCTCCCATTTTACCTCCAGCCCAGACCAACGAAGAGACAGAGATACAGGAGCTCTGGACATTTAATTTCTCTCCGTTGTTTGGAAAATGGTTTATATCTCCTTGCCATTTTTAGAGACTATTCCCCCTGCCTGCTGGAAGGGTTTCCACAATTTCTCTATGCCTATTGTCTTGTTTTGTTTTGTTTTATTTTTTACTACCAAACTCTGGTTTATTTGATAAGATAACACTTATCCTTGCAGAGAGCATTTAATTTATTACTCCCTTCTTTTTACTACTAATGTATCAAAGGGTGCTACCTTTATATAGATTACACTGAAATATTATAACTCTTTTTCACTGTAAAGTAATACATGCACCTTGTAAAACCCTGAGAAAATGTAGATAAGCAAAATGAAAAAAATTAAATCATCCACAATTTTGTTACTCAGATGCAACTATTGTTAACATTTTGTTGGACTCTGCCTCTAGTCTTTTCTCAAAACATATGTGTTTATTTTGCAAAAATATGTTTATTTTGTAATGGGCTTTTTTGAAATGGAAGAGTATATTGTAAAAATTATCTCCTGCATTTAAAATTATGTCTTAGTATCATTGTCAACACTGAAAAGTACTTCTTTCGATGAATGGAACAATTTCCTATTATTTGAACTTCAGTTATACCCAAAGTTTCACATTGCAAACAAGAAGGCAGTTACTTTCTTTATAGCTAACCCTGAAGTGTGATCACGATTACTTCTCTTTGATAAATTTCAACAGGAGTAATTTCTGGATCAATGAGGATGCTCAAGTTTAAGCTTTTTGATACATATTTCCAATTGTCTTCCAGAAAGAGCCTACTAATTTACACTTTCAAAAGCAAAATTATGTCCATTTCCTCACAAAGATGATATAAATATATGCTATTTGATAGGCCTTTGGAAAAGCAAAAAACCTATCTTGTTGATTTTATGCAATCACTCTGTAAGGTATACTGTATTTTCCTTTGCATATTAAGCTTCTACATAGAGTATATATATATGTTATTTCTTTTGTGATTTTCCTAATTGTGTTCTTTGATTCATTATACTGAGTTGTTTATCTTTTTACTCATTGACTCATATGAGTTTTTCTATCATCCTTTGTCTGTCATTTATGCCATACAACTGTTTTATCTCTGTTTTTGTCTGCCTGTGAATCTGAAAATGGTTTATGATACAATTCATCTAATCCCCATTGCTTTGAAATGCTATTATGTATTGATTCCTATATATACTCAGATCAGTTTATGAACATTTAAGAATAATCCATCAGCCTGTTCCTCTATCAATACTCTCTTTTAAATTATTTTGGTTCATATCAATATTATTCTTATTTTCATTCACACAATTATTATTTTAATAGCTACCATTTATTGATCATGGCCAACATATATGCCTCAATATGCAATGCTTAATACTTCCACAAAATATATCTGATTTATTATTCCAAACAACTTTGTAAAATAGGTACAATTATTGTATAAATGTTTCATCTAAGTAAACTGAGACAGATATTACTTATTATCTTGGAACTAAGATTAAAACACAAGTCAGCCTGACACCAAAACTAGAAACTCTCAAATCCACAGAAGTACTTTCCTTTACTTACCTTCAAAAATGTTTTGTACTAATTTTCAGATGTTTTAGTCTTGGAGATAAACTTTAAAAATAACTTTATCAACTTTATAAGGGCCTTTGATTATTTTAGTAAGCTTTTTATTGAGGTGTAACATACATATATGCATAAACCATCAGTGAACACTTGTGTAACCAATGCCCAAACCAAGAAATCTACCGGCCCACCAGAAGCCCTATGGTGCTGTCTTCTACTCATTACTACTTCCCACAGCTAAACCCTGTCCTGACTTCTATTCTATAACTTGGGTTTATTTGGTTGCGAATTTTAAAGATACATATAGATTTATATTTATGTTAGTGAATGTCTTTTCAAATGCTCTTTGGGCATTTGTATATCTTCTATTTAAAAATGTCTGTTCAAACCTTTTGTTTGTTTTTAAATTTGGTTATTTGTCTTACTATTGTCAAGTTCTATTTTGTTATTGATTTTTAGTTTTAAGCCTATTATGGTCAGAATTCTATTCTCAATGACTTCAAGTCTTTATAATTTGTTAAAGTTTGCTTTATGGGCTATGACATGATTATTTCAGATAACTACTTTGTATGTCTCAGATATAAGATTATTGAATGCAATGTTCTACATGTCAATTGTCTTTGTAGAGTGAAGTATGATAATGTGAAAATTAGGTCAATATTATTAATTGTGTTATTCATACATTCATATATTGCTGATATTTTATGTACTCTGTCAGTTATTGAAAGAAGTGTCATGAAATCTCCTAAACTCAATTGTAAATTTATTTATTTCTCCTTTAAGTTCTTTTATTGCTTTATATATTTGGGGAAAAATTATTAAGTGCATACAAATTTAGAATTACTATGTCTCCTGGTCTACCAATTTTTCTATATCTCTTCCAAATGTCCCATTTTTTAATTTTGTAGTTCATATTTTTGTTTTAAATAAATATTTTTTAATATACCATTTAAATTCCACGACTAAATTTTTAGCTGTATTTCCTTGAATGATTGTTGTTTGAGCTAGGAAATACAATATGCATATTTAAATTATCACAATGTAGTTAAAGTGATACTGAATGTCTTCTGGTTAAAAAAATGATAGACAATTCTGGCTTTAGAAAATTTCCAATTATTCTCCCTCCATCATTTTATAGTACTATTTTTCCATACAGTACATATATATGTGTGTATATCTATGAATCAATGTCAATAGTTATATTTCACAGGTATGTGTTATAAACCCACCAATCCCCGTGTTATAATTTTTGCTTTATATAGCCATATGCATTTAAAGAAATCAAGTGTAATGAATCTGGTAGTACACTGCTTTGATTTCTTTCCAGAGCTCATGTTAAAAATTGAAGAGGAGGAAATTCTTCCAAATTCATTCTGTGAGGTCAGCATTACCCTGGTATTGAAACCAAAAAAGGACACAACAAAAAATAAAACTACAGGCCAATATCCCTTATGAACATGGTTGCAAAAATCCTCAACAAATAATAGGAAACCACATCCAGCAGCACATTTAAAAGATCATTCACCATGATCAGGTGGGATTTAGCATAGAGATGCAAGGATGGCTGAACATATGGAAGCAAATAAATGTGATACATCACATCAACACAATGAAGGATAGAAACAATAGGATCATTTCAACAGATGCAGAAAAAGCATCTGATAAAATTCAACATCCCTTCATGGTAAAAATTCTCAACAAACTAGATATGGAAGGAATGTACCTTGACACAATAAAGATCATATATTGCTAACCCACAGCTAATGTTATACTGAACAGAGAAAAGCTGAAAGCTTTTCCTCTAAGAATAGGAACAAGACAAGGATGCCCACTTTTGCCACTCTTATCAATACAGTACTAGAAATTCTGGCTAGAGCATTTAGGCAAAAGGAAGAAATAAAGGGCATCCAAATTGGAAAGGAGGAAATCAAATTGTCCTATTTGCAGATCACATAGTCTTATACATAGAAGCCCTAAAAACACCACTAAAATCTCCTAGAACTGACAAATAAATTCAGTATAGTTGTCAAATACAAAATCAACATACAAACTTCAGTAGCATTTCTATACATCAACAACAAACTAGAGGAAAAGCAATTTTACTATGATGTGCTCATGTGTGTGTATGTTTGTGTGTGTGTTCATCTATATACTTATTGACGGTTTTTGAGGCAAATGGATCTGTAAATTAATAGGATTTTTTCAATAAATTTTTGGGAAAATTTGACCATTATATCTTCATTTTTTTCTGCCCTACAGTAGTATCTTCTCATTCTGGGAATCCAATAGTTAGACTGCTCAATATTAACCATAGATCTCTGAAGCTTCTTATATTTTGCTTCAGTCTTTTTCCTCTTTGTTATTTTGGTGGGAAGATTTCTATTGATCAGTCTTTCAGTTCACAGATTCTTTCCTCTGCCATCTCAAATTTGTTTTTGAACCCATCTAGTGACTTTTCTTCACTTCAGTTGTTTTACTTTTCAGATCTAGATTCTTTCAAGTATTTTATAGTTTCTATTTCTCTAAGATTTGTATCTATTTACTCATTAGTACCACACATTCTTTTACTTCTTCAACTTATTTCCCTTTAAATCTTTGAATACATTCATGTTAGTTGCTTTTATGTCTTTCTCTACTAAATCCAACAAATGGACACACTCAGAGTCAATTTCTATTGATTGGTTTTACTTACTTGTTTGTTTTCCTGTGTATCAATGACACTTTCTGGTTCTTTGCATACTTGGTAGTTTTTGGTTGAAAACTGAGCATAGCAAATAATATGTTATAAGGATTCTGGGATCTGTTGTGTTCTTCTGAGTACTGACAGTAGTTTGCACTAATAGGCAGTTAACTTGGCTGTACTCAAACTGTGAAATCTGTCTCCTTGTGGTGTGCAGCAGCTGATATCTTTGCTCAGTTTTTTGGCTTCAAGTTACTGCTTTTTATAGCTATGTCTTCTGGGTATTTCCCATATCTGCATATTTTAGTGATCACCCAGAGCTTGGGGTAGACTTTATACTCAGATATTTGGGCTACCTCTCTCTGAACTCTCATAATCCCAGGGCTTCTCCCTTACTTTCTGCTTTCTTCATCAGCCCTCATTGCTACTGTCTAACACCATAAGCCAAGAAGGTTTCCACTTCCTGCCACTGAAGCTCTAAGTGAGCTGGGAAATAAACTCAGTTAGAGGCGAAGCAAGTACACAAATTTCTTTAGAAGCAGTTCTGTTATTTCAAGTGTAGACCCTTTTAGTTTCCATTTACTATTTTGTTGAGCTCTCTGGGGTCTTCCTATGTATAACTTATTGACCAGCTAGGGATTAGAGCAGCATCATTACTCAAGTGATAGATGCCAGTCTTTCAATGACTTTCTCACTTTCAAAAATTCTCTCTTAAATTCCCAGAGACAATGTTTCTTTTGCTCTAAATGTAGTCTTCTTTCATGGCAAGCTAATAAGGCTGTGATTTTCTACCATCTAATCTGTGAGGATTGGGTGGGCCCCTTAGGTAAGAAAAATCACAACCTCCCTGTTCTTCTTTGGTGCAGTAACGTCTTTGAACTATAAGCTCTTCTCCAATTTCAACCTGCTCTTTATTATTTTGCAGTTTCTTTAAATGGTTGTTTTTGTTCATGTCCAGTTTTTTAAATTAACTTTTTATTTATAATTGACACATAATAATTTTCATATTATACATATATAGTAACATCACACTGTATCCCATAATGTCTGGTTTTTATCATTATTTTTGGTGAAAGAAATCACCTGCTTTTATCACACAGTCAATACTGGAAGTCATGGCTGTGATTTAATAGCATTTTCTTCATGTTATTTTCCACTTATATATGTAAATAAAATTATATGCTGTGTTTATCACATTTTGGCAGAGGTATGATATTGATTCCAAATAAGTAAAATAACTTAAAAATTATCCCTTCTTTTTCTGTATGTGCTTAAGAACTATCTAAATACATAGAAACTATGTTTCTTAAAAATTTAAAGATCTTTCCATTAAACATTCTGGGTTCTACTGTCTCTGTATTACTTGGAGAGTCTTCACATTACATCCACGGTCACTGTGCATTTCAGACTTTCAACATATGCTTATATCAATTTTGATAATTTATATTTATTTTGAAAATAACTTTCTAGATATTTTAAGGTTAATTGGCCAAGTGTTGCACATGATGAACTTTCACTATTATTATTTCATCTTTCATCCACACGGCTCCTCTATGTCCATGGTTATGTGTTCTTTCTGTCTCCTACCATGGATAAATTGAGTTTTCTCTTGTTTTCTATTACATTCATTTTATTTGGTTATCTATAAGTCAATTTCTGTTTTTTAGATTGTGAACACCTTGAAGTCAGGAATTATGTTTTGCTCACCTGTGTCTAAAACACTTCATACAGTGCCTTCTACATTGTAGGTCTTTGCTAACTGTGTGCTCAACTGAACTGCAAAAACCTTGAGTTATTTATGAAGAAACTCTCTATTATGCCAATTCAAAGTGGTCCATCTAACATTAGGGTTAAATGGGACAACGCATTTTCATTTTATAAATGATGAAATTGAGAGGAGAGTTGATTTATCCAACCTTACACAGCAAGTTTGTGGTAGAACAAATACTTTTTCCAAGCAAACCATGCTGCATGCTATTAATACAATGGACTGAATTAAGACAGTCTCAATTACCACCTCTTCCATATATATATGCATATGTATGTGTAAAATATGTACTGATTCCAACACAATTTTAAGCTCTATAATCTTGAAAATCTTTACATTAATATTCTGCTTTATAAAATCATTCCTGTTTATTAATGAAACCTAAATTGGGGCCCCCTATTCTTGGCATTGTGTCATTCCAGGAACATGTCAATGTGTGATGAATGTGGCTAATTCTTCATGGAGAATCTCTCTGCCAGGTTTGGCAAGAAGGCTTAGTTTATTAAACTTGGAATCCACCATCAAAGATAAATAATGTCTGTGTGTGCCTCATTGAAGAAATGTGCTCCAATTGGGAGAAAAAAGTAAGCTGTCTTTTTTCTCTTGGTCATATCTATTTTTTTCTATATGACAATAAACATAGAATATAGAAGAAAGGGCAAAGTTGGAAGTCAGGAGACCTGGGTTCTAGTACGAATTATGCCACTAACTTTTTAGTGACTTATTTTCTTTCCAAGAATCACAGATTTCTCCTCTTTAATTTGAAGCACTTAAATAGGTACACACAGTTTGAGCATACCCCAGAGGTACCTTAGGGGGCTCCATCTAATGGATAACTTCAGAGAAGTTTTCAGAAGCCACATCTTTGCCTAACCCTGGAAAATAAAAGGGAAGCTCCAGTGTTTTAGAGAAGTATTTCCTTTAAATTCTGCCATTAATTAGGGATTCAAAAGATAACACTCTTGTTCCAATAGAAGCCATCCTCCAAAAGTTTCACAAGGGACATACAGGAAATGGGTTCTCAATATTCAAATGACTGAGACATCACTTTCAGAACTTTGTTTTAAGGTCATGGGGGAGAGGAAGCAAGAGAAAAGACTTTATAAGTGAGGTGGCATTAAAGATGGTCCTTGAGGAGTGAATAAGCTTTTTACCCTTGTTTACTAATTCATTCCTCTCTTTAGTTCTTTGTTTATTCAGTATGTGACCACTGAAATTCTATTTTATACCAGGCCCTATGCTAGCCATTGAGGATACGAGGGTGAACATTATGGAGATTATAGTCTAGGGTGGAGGTAGACATTAATCCAATAATCACAGATATGCATCATTATAAATGACTGTAACTGTTACATAACAAGGAAATTACAGTGTACTTCATATGATCCAGTGAGGGCGGGAAGGCTGTTCAGGGAAGGCCTACATCCTTGAAGAAGTGACACTTACTCTAACACCTACATCAAAGGTGGGGGAGTTGGGTAGAGGGACCCTAAAGAGGGACAGAGCATGGTATTACTATGAAGTGGAAACAAGGTCAATGAGGCTGAAGTCATTAATCAGAGCCAGATTTTAAAACAGATATTCCCAGCTAAAGGGAATAGGTAATGGAAAAAGGTGCAACTTGTCCTGAGAATTACATGCATTAATAGTTGCATTTGGTAGGGACTTTGAATATCCAAGGAGGAAAACCGGGATTTGGTCAGGGAAAAAGTATTATAGAGACTGTTTAGTTGACAGGTTAAATAATTCAGGCTTAGAGACCATGTGATGAAGAGAGATTCAGAAAAGTTATTGACCTCAGAGCACGCTTTTACAAACTTACATTTGTTGCCAGGTGAGGAGATTACAAAGAAAGGGGAAAAAAAAATAATGTCACTAAAAGAAATGGGCTCTTTGAGGGACACATCGTGCACAGACAGCTGGATGAGAACCTGCGCTGATATTACCACACATCTTGTTGAGTTCTTTTATGTGGCTAGTTGCAAAAATGTGTGAGGAATGGAAGCTTAGCCTCTCCCTTTTCATCACAGATGCCGTTTGTTGTTGCTTCCTGCCCTTTTTTCTTCCTTGAGGTGTCACCCAAGCAGTACAAAGTGACACAGGAAAAAGAAAAGCATCTCTTTTTCATAGTTGGGTTGTAGTAACAGATGGTCATGTTCACTCAGCAAAGACAAATAGCTCAAATGATAAACACAACGGGGTTGAGAGGTGCAGGAGGAAGATTTTTGCCAGAATCCTCATTGATAGCTGGCTCGGGGACGAGAGCAATTGTCTTGTGCAGTCTTAGCTCCCACAAAGGCGGGGGCGCTTGAAGACCTGTGCTGGAAAGGATGTGAGTGCACGGCAGAGGGAGGGGTCCGGGTGAAGGTGCATGTTTCTTCACACCATGGGAAGCACTTTCCATTCCTGTCCCCTCAGCTTCTACATCCAATCTCTCACCGATTTCCAGCAAATTTGGTTCTTTAATTTCTGTTTTCCTCTCCCCACTTACTCCCATGTATTCAGGTCTCTATTATCACTTGTCTATGTTATTTCACTAGCCTCTCAAACACTTCTCTCCTCTCTGCAGCTGCTTCCTTGATTTCTAGTGTCTATGCGGCTATCAAAGTTACCTTTTTAAAATGCTAATCCGATCATGTTGCTCTCCCCATTTAAAACCCAACAAAGATTCCCCATTTCATTCAGTTCATAACTGAAATTCCTGAATGGAGAATGAAGGAATCAGTCCCTTTCGTCCTTGGAGCCTCGTCTCTGCCAAACACTGCTCCACCACAGACGTGCATATGTTTCTGTTCAATGACGGATGGTCTATTTCCAGTTCCATGAAGGTTCTTCACGATCCAAGCCCCATGATTTCCCTGTCTGGTTTGCTCTTACTGGAGTAGCTTTCCTTCAAGACCTCATTCAGTCTCTCCTTTCTGTGAGGTCTGCTTTGAGCTTGGCCTCCTCAACAGCACTGAACAATTAACTACTCCCTTTGGGTACCCACATGTTTTTTACAGATCTCTGTCATCTGACCAATAATAATTATAACATATTTTAATTACTTGTTAATGTGACAATCTCCTCATTATTTGGGGGCTTCCTGTAGACAATGACAACTCTTCCTTAGTCATCATTTATTCCCATAGTCTATTGTGAGCTCTTACAACAGCAATACTATCACTAATATTTATGGAGAGTTACTATGAGCCAGGGGTTTTGTGAAGGCCCCTTTTCAAAGGCAGGGTGGTAGGACTTGAATATAATCTTTTTGAATCCAAGTTGTTCATTATATAAAGTGTGATCCATTTGCTGGACAGATTGTGTCCATAATGCATAAACTCAGCTAAGGACCTGAGAGGCAGGAACAATTAGAAGATGAATGGAAAAGTTATGTGTCTGCCATAGAACACATTCAGTCAAATTCAAGAAGTATTGATTAAATACCTGCTGTGTACCCAGTCTTTTACTAAGCAATTGACCAAGTATTTGTTTCAATAGAGATGATTCACCTTATTCAAAGTCAATTTTTCCAATCTGTAAATGAAAATACATTAGTATTTTGATAATTGTTTTAATCCCATGCACATAAGAAAAAAAATCATAGCAAGGGCTCAATGCTATACGGAGGCCTAAGTTCGATGCAGAGCATATAATGTGAGAGGAAAGCACTGGCCTAGGAATTAGCAGAATTCCAGTCCCCATTCTGCCACTTTTTCACTGTATGAGCCTGGGCCAGACTGTCCCCCCACTGTACCTCTGTCACCATCTGGACATTGAGAGAAATGGACTCTTCCATCTCTTCCACCTGTGATGCAATCTAGGACTCTATAACTCCCCCCTCAGAAGTTTCTCTGAAAATGCTATTTTCTTTACGTTAAATTAAAGTAATCCCTCTTCTAGTATTGCATATGTTAACACCAAGAAATCTTCCAGTGGCATTGGGGGTTTCTATCCTCAGGTTAGTTATAAGGGTTTTTGTTTGTTTGTTTGTTTGTTTGTTTGTTTTTGGAGGAGAGAATATATCCATGAGACCAAAAAAGAGACCTGTAAGTAACCCATTCTGGCCCATGTTATCTTCATGTCATGTGTTACTAGAAAAGGTACTACAGAGGTTAGACAGGTGGCCCTGGAGTTACAAAGTCTGAAATCACATCCCAGTTCTGCCAACTGCATGTCTTAAGGTGAGAAACTCTATTTCTCTGTTCCTCATTTTTCTCATCTTCAAAATTAGGGACAATAATTTTACCTACAGCACAGGTTTTTGTTTTTTTTTAAGTAAACTCATGTACAGGCATACCTCATTTTATTGTGTTTTGCTTTTCTGTGCAGATATTGCATTTTTTACAAACTGAAGATACGTGGCAGTCTTGTGTCAAGCATGTCTATGGATGCCGTTTTTCCAATAGCACGTGCTCACTTCCTGTCTCTCTGTCATACTTTGGCAAGTCTCCCAATATCTGAAACTTTTTCATTATTATTAGATCCGCTGTGGTGGTCTATGATCAGTGATCTTTAATGCTACTACTATAATTCTTTTGGGGCCCCATGAACTGCACCCATTTACAATGGTGAACATAAATGATAAATGTTGTGTGTGTTCTGCCTGCTCCACTCACTGGCCCTACCTCCACCTCTCTCCCTCTCCTGGGACCTCTGCATTCACTGAGATACAACAATATTGAAATTAAGCCAAGTAGTAACCCTACAATGACTCCTAATTGTTCAAGTGAAAGGAAGAGTTGCACATCTCTCACTTTAAATCAAAAGCCAGAAATGATTAAGTTTAGTGCGGAAGGCACGTCCAAAACCAAGACAGCCCAAAACCTAGGCCTTTTGCACCAAACTGTTAGCCAAGTTTTAAATGCAAAGAAAAAGTTCTTGAAGGAAATTAAATGTGCTACTCGGGTGAATACAAGAATGATAAGAAAGCAAAACAACTTCATTGCCGATACGGAGAAAGTTTTAGTGGTCTGGATAGATTAAACCAACCACAAAATTCTCTTAAGCTAAAACCTAATCCAGAGCAAGGCCCTAACTCTCTTCAAGTCTATGAAGGCTAACAGAGGTGAGGAAGCAACAGAAGAAAAGTTTGGTCAGTCAGCAGCCATCAGTATTAAGGAAAGACCTCCACCAGCAAAAAGATTACAGCTCACTAAAGGCTGAGATGATTATTAGCATATTTAGTAATAAAGTATTTTTAATTAAGGTATGTACATTGGTTTGTTAAGACATAATGATATTGTACACTTAGTTAACTATACTATAGTGTAAACACAACTTTTACATGCACTGGGAAGCCAAAGAATTTGTGTGGCATGTTTTCTTGCAGTACTCACTTTATTGCAATAGTCTGGAACCAAACCTGCAATATCCCTAAGGGTATGACTCTATAGTGTTTAGAATAGACTGGGCATATGTTGAGAGTTCCTCAAATATTATTGTTATTGTGCATATCATTAATCAAGGTGCTACTTCATGTAACATAAGAAAACTAACATCCAGAGAAATTATATGACATTTCATAGTCAGAAAGCAACCCCTTCACCAAAAAAATAAAACTAAAAATAAAAGAATCACTGTAACAGCAAAACCGTTTGTATAGCCTTTTAGGTTTGCAAGTGTCATCAGATAGGAATCCAAGCTTACAAGAAAATCACCAGAGAGGTTAAGTGATTTTCCCAGGGTTGCCCAAGTAATTCACAACAAAGCTGGGATATAAACCTGGGTAATTTAATGCCACAGCCTCTCTCTGTTCCTTTAAAATCACAAAATCTAGAGTAGATATAAGCCCCCACTCCCACCCCCTTGTGATTCCCCAAATTCTCGACACCTGAGTCAGTTCCCTAAGAAAGGACTGGGAAGTTTGGAGAGGAGACAAGGTCAATGCAACTGTCAGAATGTCTGTTCATCTGCCTATCAATCATCCATATTCCGGTTACTCTCTAAGGATCTGGGGGAAGTTAAGCCCCGATTGAACTTAGCAGAATGTGACTCCTCCCTCTCTGGAGTCCTGCTGCAGTCTGCCTGCCTCCCCAAGTGCTCCTTGGAGCCCACCGGGAAACCGTGAAGTCTCCTTCGAAACTCTGAGCCCCATACTCCCGAGCAGATGTCCAAGGACGTTTGTTCACTTAACGGCTTGCACAAGACGTTTGAGGATGTGCACTATCTCCCTATCAGCCTTTGCGAAACGTGCATTATCCATCCGTCCTTGAAGCGGTTCCCATGGTGCAGTGATTAAAACAGTCCTGTGTTGGATAAACCCGGTGCAATTTTCCAGAAGTCATCATCTCGGCATTTCCCCCGCCACAGCAGAGCACCTCGCCTCCAATTGCTGGGCTCGCTCATTTGTTTTCCTTCAATCTTAAAGACACTCTTCCAGTGACCTCTGCTAAGGGAAGAGAACAGTACACACTTACCCAGCATTACTCAGACACGGTGACAAATTGGTCTATTTTTTATGCTTGACAGAAATGGGAGGGGCAGGAAACAGGAGGAACATATCAACTCATGATAACTTTGACCACTGGTAGATAGAGTTTAGAAAAACTTTTCTTTCTTTTTTCCTTAAATTTCCCTCCTTATATCTGTTCCTATGTGTTCTTCTTTCAATTAGTCTTGGAATGTGATAACATTTCCAAAGTTGGCTGCAATCCTAGTGGATTTTTGAAGGTAATATGGCCACGAGAAATTTGTCATCCCTCTCCTAAACCGCCTCCTCTTCGTAACCTCTCTCTGCGGCCCACCCTTCCTAGTGACACGGTCACTCTCCAGGTGACCTGATGTGCGGACGCTGGATTCATTTTCACTCCACCCTCTTCTTCATTCCTCATCCTGTTAAATCCTATTGATGTTTAAGGACATATTTCTTTTGTTCACATTTCTTTGCATTTTTACTGTGTGTCCCTAGTATGAGTTTATGAGGGCATGACTCTCCTCATCTGTGGTTGTATAATTTTTGTTATTTCAACCACATTGTCTTGCACTGCATAATCACCTATTGTTTTGCATCCTATTGTAATGAATATGAAGCACGGTTGGGCTGATTATGCTTCCCTGCCTGTGTGGGTGTTGTATGGGTGTTCTTCTCTGAAGGGTGCAGTTATTCAGGGTGTCCTTGTCTACCGTGTCTGTTGAGCCAGGAATCAACCAAAACCATGAACCGTAGATGGGTGGAGAATTTACTTTTTCTGATCTTGAGCATAGAGGGATCAAGGTGGCTGGGCGGTAATTCTATGCAGTGAACTGTAGAGTGGAATTGTTCACGTAGAAACAGATTGGGAGATATACAGGTAGAAACCAGAAAAGTGACCGGCTAAATCATTCCTTCCTCTGGGCTTCTCTCTTCCATATTCCTTGTGCTATTACTGGGCTCATCTCACCACACACTCATTAACTCCTTGCTGACCTATCTCCCTACACAAGACTATGGATTCCTTGTGAAAAAGAATTCTTCCTTTTCTGAGCAATATATCCTTAGCCCTACAGAGTTCTCAGTGTTTCTTAATAGCAGCTTAATACTTTTTAAATTGAGTTGAATTATGACAGTCTTTGGGGCTAGAGACTTTATAACTTAACTTTCATTTTAAAATTTCACTTTTTCCTCTCCTTTGTTTATTTTCCTATTGTTCTTGCTCAGTATTTTAAAGTCTTTTTTTTTCCTTTTTCTTTTATTTAATCCTTATTGGTCTCAGCTCTACAATGAGAAACTGAAGGAAGATGAACTGTTTCCCCCCGGTGGGCTGGGGTGTTACATTGGACAAATGTATTGCTTACAAATTATTGCACTTCAAGCAAGAAAACCCATGAAAAGAGGCAAAGCCCCTGGAAAATTGTGAGATCTTCTGTGCAGGGTGTTAGTTGGTATAATTATGTTCACAAGTAAAAAAGAAGAGCTCTAATGTAAACTGACTTATGCAATGTGATATTTATTATTTCGCATCATTAAATTTCCAAATATAGGGTAGACATCAAGGTGAATAGATTCGGTGTCTTTAAGAGGCTGAATCTTATTCCATCTCTCTTCTCTGCTATCTTTGGAATATAAGTTTTATCCTTAGGCTCATTCCCCTAAAGTTTATAAGATGGTGACCAGCAAAAAATGGGGCATTGTGTTTCCTTATTTACACTGGACAGGGAACGAGATTCACAGTCTTGAAACATGCCCTTTCCTTTAGCCAGTGTAGAATGTGTGCCTAGCTCTTGATAAATAAGAGGCACCAGCAGATTATGATACACACATTAGCATGTAACAGGGTTTCTGGACCCATCAATGGCAAAGAGGGAAGGGTTATCACGATTGGCTTAGACCAAGATTTCTCAACCATGGCGCTATTGATACTTGGGGCCAGATAATCCTTTGTTTTGGGGATGCTATCCTGTGCATTGAAGAAGCATCATTCCTGGATCACTAGATGTCAGTAGCACCCCTCTCCAGTTTTGACAAATAAAAAAATATCTCCACACTTTGCCATATGTCCTCTGTGGGTAAAGTCGTCCTTAGGTTGAGAACCACTGGCCAGGACCAGTAAACTTGAATATGTGGGAGTCAACCACAATGTCTGCCATAATTAACAATTCCTCTTCTCACTAATTTTTTCCTTGGAGAAATAAACTTTTGAAATTTTAAGTTTTATTTTAAAATGTTTGTTTTATTTTAAACCGTTCTCTCTGATGTTTGCTTCATAAGTGTCAGAATGTGCAGTCTGCAAGTGGCTACATATTGTCTCGACGTCACCCTGGTTTTGCTTCATACTAACCATGCTACTCTCTGGTATGGTGGCTTTTCAGTACACCAGTTGGAAAGGTGCTATCTGAGGAGGGAAGCCTGTTTCAGGGTATTCTATGTCATTGAAAGAGAAAGAAAGAGCGGGGAGAAAGAGAGAGAGAGAGGGAAATGGAGGGGGAAAATTGTGACATTTTGGTAGCAAGCAATATTCTTCATACTCATTAGAATAATTACCATTTGCTTGGCCTCTATTCTATGAACAGGTACTGTGTTGGATGCTTTAGGTGCATGATCTTATTTAATCCACAATGATACACATAATTTATGCATTTTATATCCATTTTACAAGTGAGGAAACTGAGGTCAGGAGTTATTTTATTTTTGCCTAAGACCAGCAATTATTGCATTCATCATATGGCATAATGTGGGTATACCATAGAAACACAATGTGAAACTTACATTCTGCCACTCTAAACTCACTATTTTCTAGTCCAACATCTATGAATATCCATGTCACTCTCCTTTGACGAGCTCACCCTTCGAGCTCCGACCCTCTAGGATTCTATCATTGTGAGGACAGGGATACTGGGCTCGGGGAGCTGGGGGAGGTTGGGGAGCTCTGAAAGAAAAGGAGGTCAGGGGAATGAAAGTCCGCTCTGCCTTACAGACTCGTCTCCATGAGGCTGGCTTCTGACTCATGTGACAAATCCTGTTCCCTCAAGTCACTTTCTTTAGCCACAGCTGCACACGACATAGTAATCACCATCAGAGGGGTCATCTCCAAATTGCAAAGGACAGCCCAGCAGAGGAAATTATAACAGATAACACACACTGCCTGTGTATATCCATCATGCAGACAAAGGCTGTGTGCAGAATTCTAACTCTGTCCCCGCCCTGTCCCCATCGCCTTCCATTCCTTTTGCAATTGCCCTAGTTTGAACCACATGTTTCAAAAGTCTCCTCCTCGCCTTTTCTCTTATCCTCCTATCCATTTTACTTAATTGGATTAATTTTTTTTTTCTGAGCCACTTAACATTTAAATTCTCTGCTACCAAAAATAAACAGACAAAACAACAAGGAACTGTAATAAAAAGTAACCAAGCCACGGCTTCTCCGTTCGTTGTGCACAGTCCAAGGCACAGCATCCCACCCCCCTGTGATCTGGTCCCATCTCAGATCTCACTGCCCTATCAGACCCCACCGCACTGAAACTCTTGCATCATACACACAGGCACTGTGCCCCTCTGTGTCTTTGCTCGTGCGACTCCTTCCGCTCAGAACATTCTGATAACTCTATGTGTGTCTGTGTCGCCCTGTTTCAGCAATCCCACGTCTTTCACTCTGTGAAGCTAGAGTCATTACACCCATTTTACAGATCACCAAAATGTGAGAAACTCCTGAAATTTACAGGCTGTAGAGCAGGGTACCTACACCAACGTTACAGTTTGGAAGTCAAAGCACCATGTCTTCTGATCTTCTAATTCTTCGTCTGATGTAACATTCACCATTTTTACCACCCAGTTGAAGCATAAACATGTACACTCAAAACCACATCCGGCCCCTTTTCTCACAGCTATTTTATCTTCAGACTTCAGCTGGTAATATCAACACAGCCCGTTTAAGGGCATTATCAGCAAACTTTCTCTCCTGCTCCCTTTGTCCTAAACTCAAAGGAATTATCTCCACGAGATTAATCCTGAAGCTGCTGTAGCATTTGTACAGGAGATGGCATCTCTCCTTATCTTAATTGCATATTTGTAAAACCCGCCCTGTGCTAGCTTCATATGGCATGCCATTTGGTGTTTATGACCATCATACTGGAGTTAACAGCATATGGGGAACTCACCCACTCTGAATACTAAGCTTATCCAATATCTCTCCCAGAGCCGACATGAGAAATAACTAATAAAAATGATTACAATAATAGAGGGTCATATAAATGCCAAATGCAATAGTGATTCTTCATTCTAAAGTTTCTTAATATCTCCTCTACCAACATTATGAAAGTGAGGGAGGGAGAAGGCAAGACATCATATATAAATAATCAGAAATATTTCCTCAAGCTTTATTTTGAATTCTTCTATTAAGGGTTAAGATTCAATTTTAGGGTCAATCTGAAGGTGAGGCAAAGTTTCAGGGATAATGGAACTGGAAATTGCGTGGCCTCTACAGAGCCCTCTCTTTGTATTTATGCATTTTTCCCCAACCAGCAATAACAATAATATAAAAAGATACAAGAATAACACTTAACTAAATCAGATGCAGATGGCTGTTTTATCAAGAAGAGGCAATTTTTATCATTTTAAAAGCTTTTGTTTCTGTAAAGGAAAGAAAATGAGACATGCTCCCTTGCTTTTTTTAAGAGAGGAAAAAGCATATGTTTTTTAATTTGAAATGGAGTATTAATGGCGTTATCTCCCGAGAATTGCTGCACTAGAGTGAATTGTAGAAAATGCATTTACTTGCAAGCTTTCTGGTAAATTCTTCTCTGACTTAGAGAGTTAGTGGCATATTATATCAGCCTCCTTTTCCAAGACAATACTGTACACACAACCTGAGAGTCAATTTCCTCAGCCTCTTTTTACTAGATCATCTTGTTTTCTTTGTTTATATTATTGATTTAAGGAAAATCATTTGGTGAATATTGAGTGTTCACCTAAACAAGAAGGTAGTGATATGCAGCAAGTAGACAGAAAGGGATATAATGTTACTGGGATAATAAAATCTTGTTTGTACACTGAAATTTATGGTTTGCATTATCCTGTTTGAACCTCAGCATACACCCGAGAGTTATGGGGATAGACTGTCAGGTCAATGTTTCAATTTGGAAGTCAAAGCATGGAGAGTTTAATTGGCTTTCCTGTGGCCCCTTCTCCTTCAACAACTTGTAATGGAACCAGAACTAGAGCCTTTGCCAGTCAATCTAATGTTCCTTCTGCACAAAACTGCTTCTAGATTAAACTTCAACCAATCCATCCGGAGACATTTATAGATTGCCTACTATTTAGCTGGCACTGGAGTTAAAACAGTCACAGACATTAATAACATTTTTAGATGCTGTCTCTGTACACAAGGTGCTTATCATTGACTCTAAAAGACAAGACAGAAATGCACAAACGACTTAGTGAACAAAATATGAGTATGGACAACTGCAAGATCGATGTAGGCTGGCAAAGTGGGAGGCCTTACTGAGCAGGAGGTCTTTAATGAAAACCTTTGGAATGAGTAGAAAATTAATGATGATATTGGCTAGCATTTATTGAGCAGTTACTATATTCCAGTCACTTGAGTTATATAACCTGATTTACTCAATCAGCAAACATTTTCTGGTTTTGACACAAAGATGCTATTAGGGAGACTTGTAGAAAAGAAATTCTGATTCTGGCACTTTAATTGCCAGGAGCATGTGACTTCATTTCTTTGGTCCTCATTTTATCCATCTGAAAAAAGTGGTTTATAAAAAGTACCTAATTTTAAAAATTCCTGTGAACTGTGAATAAAATGAATCAAAATATTGGCAAATAATAATGACCTTATGATAATTTGTTTTTGTTGTAATTATTATT
This sequence comes from Eulemur rufifrons, assembly GCF_041146395.1. Lineage (NCBI taxonomy): Eukaryota > Metazoa > Chordata > Mammalia > Primates > Lemuridae > Eulemur > Eulemur rufifrons. The sequence continues at coordinate 271,908,724 of NC_090989.1, forward strand.
GCTATTTTTATCATTACTACTCTGTGGTAAGGGCTAAAGGTAAAGAAATAAATAAGAACATTTCTCTAGGCTTAAGAAACTCCATCTAGTAAAGGGGATTGTCCACATCCCTGCCTTGCCCCATTCCTTTATCCTTTAGCCCTCCCTCTCTTCTTTCTTTCATCCCTTCCTTCCTTTCTCCTTCCTTCCTTCTCCCATCATTCTTTCCTTCTTTCCAAATCTTTTTTATAATATGCCATTCCTTCCCTTCTTCCTTCCATTATTATTTAGTATGTGCCTCCTCCCTGCCAGGCAAAAATCGAAGTGCTTAATTTTCAAGAATCTATTAGGCACTGACCCAGGACTGAAGAAAAGCCCAATTCAGAAGAGGAAATAACCCACAACCCACCAGTCAGTCTTAATGCCACTTAAAGAGTGACCACCAGACCATAAGTCCCTGGAATGAAACAGGAAGCTCCCATTACCATCTACTAAACTGAATCTAATCAAGCCCCTAGAAAAAACTTTCAGATTTTTTTCTAGACAAAACTTTTAGATTTTTGTCTAGAGGGAGATAAACATGCACTGACACTATGAAGATATAGTCAGATAAATATACGTGGGAAATCCTATACCACAAATTACCCAGTTTAAAAAAATAAAAATAATGTCAATTTTATAAGAGATGGAATAAGTTCCTTTTACATGTAGTTCAAAAATTGGCAAAAGTAATCTGTGTTATAGAGAATAGAATGGTGGTTCCTTATTGGGGGCATACAGGCTAGGAGGGGCATGTGACTGGAAATTATCTGGCTCATAATCTGTATGGTCTAGGGAACATGTATCTAGTTCTAGATACACGGGTATATAAAATGTATTGATCTATAGACTTAGGATTTGTACACCTTATACCTACACAAAAACATTTTCATTAGATAATTAATACAAAGAAGGAGGGGGAACTCTTATAGAGTCAAGTAAACGTAACAGATATACCAACCACCTTGAATACGTAGATCTTGTTTGAATTCCAACTTGAAAAACAGAAGTTGAAAAAATGAACATTTTTGATACAATGGGGGAAATATTGAAGACAGATTGGATATCACATGACAATAAGAACTTCATAATTCCATTATGCAATAATAGGAATATAGTAATAACAATGAGGGGAGAGGAAGAGAGAAATAAAGAGGAGAGGGAGGAGATGGTTCCAATCTGTTAGAGATACTTACTGAATTAATTATTTATCAAAATGGTAAGATGTGTGATATTTGCCTCCTAAGACTTTAGGTCAAGGATCAACAAACTGTGGCCAGTGGGCCAAATTCAGCTACCACCTGTTTATTAGAATCACCCACTCTCATCCATTTATATACCATCTACGGGTGCTTTTGCATTACAATGGCCGAGTGAATAACTGTGGCAGTTATTTCTTCCTTCAAAGCTAAAAATATTTACTATCTGGCCCTTTATAGAAACAGTTTGTAAATCCCTGCAGTGGAGAGGGAGTGGGAGAGAAAAAAATAAGGAAGGAATTACAGAAAGTAAGCAAGCAGGATGATGAGAGAGAAAGAGAGAGAGAGAACCACAGAATGTTGATAGATTACATAGAGAAATCTTTTTCTATGATCTCTACTTTTATGAATATGTAAAGAGTAACATATTTTTAAAATATTTTAAATGCAAACACATCCCGCTATGTTGACAGCTGTTCCTAATTCAAACCATCACCGTCACCTGGAATTTTCTAATGGTTTCTACCTGATCTTTGTTTTCTAACACTCTCTGCAGCAGCCCCTCTGGTTGATCTTGGTAAACTCCAAGTCTATTCCAGGTCAGGACCTTTCACTTTGCCCACCTTACCTGGAAACACTCTTACTGGCTCTTTGACTGATTTCCTCCATCATGCAGGTCTCACCAGGGAAATCTTTCAACTTACTAAAATAGTCTCCAGCCCCAATTAATCTACATTCTCTATTACCTTACAGAGCTTGATTTTTTTTTCAGAGTATGTATATTTACTCGTTATCTTTTATGTTGTTTTTTTTATCCACTAGAAAGTAAGCTACATATAAATGGAAACCTCTCTTGTTCCTTATTTCATTTCCAGCCCTTAGGGAAAAAAAAATAGGGAGAGAGAAAAAAAAGGAAACAATAAATTGGGAAGCTAGCAGATTCATAGTGAGCAGACAGATATTCTGAAACCAAAAACATGGAAATTCCTCTGAAGTCAAAGAAGCGGAAAGCTGATAGCTACAGGAGGCTCTGCAGGTCGGAAGTCCAAGAGAGGTGGGAAGAGCATCAGTTCACCATGATTCAGCTCACCAGGCATTTAGGGAACAATTTTTGGGTCAAAGGTGTGATGTTGGCACTGGAGATACAGAAACGCCTAATGCAAATTTCTTTATCCTCAGTCTAGTGATAATAATGGTGAGGACAATAATATCTATCCTGCTAACTAGCACTGATAATTTTCTATGTTCCATGCCCTGTTGTAAGGAGTCTATGAGAATTATTCCATGGGCATTCTTTCTTACAGCAATTCTGAGTTATATACTATCATACATTTTAAGAGGAAAAAATTGAAGTGCAAAGCAATAGTGACTCATTAAGAGCCAGTAGGTGAAATACTTATAACCAACTACCAATGTAAAGGATAATATTGGTGAAGTATTGCCAAATCCTTCTGTACAGTTGAAAGGATAGGATGATCTATCAGGGCATATCAGAGAAGGCTTCATGGGTGAGGAAAAGACCATTTGGTCTGTGCCTGATGGAATAAAAAACGCATTGCTACTTGGAAGTTGGGGAAATGGGCTTCCCAGGGTGATGGAAGGCCATGAATAATACCATAAAGAAGTCAAAACACGGTTGAGGGCTTGACTGCTGGACTCTAGAGTCTGATGGTACTCAAAGTTGGCATCTGAGTCTGATATGTAGCGGCTCTGTGACCCTCATTAAGGTCATAGCCCCAATTTCCAACTCCATAAAAATGCCGCCTATCTCATTGAGTTTTACTGGGAATTAAAATAAACCTTGCATTTGATGTACACTACCTCACACACAGCAATTGCTGACACTTCTTTCAGCTCTTAGTCCTTGCAATGCAGGAACAATAAATATGGGAAGCATAAAGAAATAGGTGTGTAAAAGTTTCTAAAAGGTAATCTGAGATCAGTTAGCTATGAATGTGAGAAATTTTAACTTTGTTCCGGAAACCAAAGATTTCAGACTCACGTAAAGGGAGCTGAGTACACTAGGCAGGAAATTCCTGGGAGCTGCAGTTCTGAAGTGAGCTCAGTGGAGCACCTGAAAGTACTATGTTTTATGATTATTGTTGAGCACATTTCATGGAGAAATAAAAGAAAACTTCATTAGGAGTCAAAAGCAGCCGCTAATTTGAGACCTCTAATTTGAGAGCTCTGTGGAAGCAGTGGTATTCTTTTGAGAAAGAACACGCTCCAACTTATTTTTGGAAACATTGCTCAAGCAACAGTAGGGGGAATGGATGGAGGGAGACGAGACTTAAGTCAGTTTGAAATCAAATGAGCAGTGATCACCTGCATAAGAGAAATTATAGGAAATTTTAAAAGTTAGGGGTGATTGGACAAGCACTGGTTCCATAGGGGAAAAAATGATGCTAGACCCAAAACAGAAAATCTAAAAAAGAAAATACAGATATTGGTCTTAATTTTTTAAAAATCCAAAATTTCCAGACATTCAAAAAGTGGTCCAAAGCAACCCTCAGAGCCACTGGGTAAGCTCGGAAAGACCCAGACGTGGTTCACAGCTTAGAGCTGGTGATGTTACCGACAAGTCTGAGAATGTTAAGACCTACTGTCCCAGAATGATGTTGGTGACTTCACTGCAACAAGTTTCATGTAGCTGAGACAGAAAGATAGGCATTTAAATGTCAAAGTTAAATATCAGATACTCGCATTCAGAAAAGGTTATGGGGGTAACCAATTAAAACTTTCTTCCACGGTGCAGTAGCTCTTTCTACATCACAGCAGAAATGTCTGTCTTCAAAGCTTTGTAAACCTGTGTCTTCCATGGGACTATTTATTGAAACAATTCTTTGCAACACATTGCATTGAGCACGACTGTGCAAATAACTGTGCTCTGGAAAATGTGGGTGATTTCAAGAGGAAAAAAGTCCAGACCCTTTAACCGACATGCTCTCTGGTCCTGGACTATCCAATTAGATAATGACTAGGCACATGTAGGATTAGTGAGCACTTGAAATGTGACTAGTCCAAATTGAGACATGCTGGAAATATGAGATACACCCCAGAATGAAAATACTTATAATAAAAAAGTAAAATATTTTATTGATATGTTTATATTTATTGCATGTTGAACTTATATTTTGGATATATTCATTTAAAATATATTGTTAAAATTAATTTCACCTGTTTCTTTCTGACTTTTCTGTTGTGGCTACTTAGAAAATTAAATTTCTCATCTGATTTTCCTTTGTGACTCATTGTATTTTTATTGGACGGTACTGCTCTAGACTAAACAGTTGGGCTGCCTGCTGCTCCCGGTGTGACTGGCACCTTAATGCCCTCGTGCCTTGACCTGTGCTCCTCTGTCAAAATCCTACTCATTGCTGAAACACACCTGAAAGGCCAGCGCTTCAATTCATCCTTTTATAAAATGTCTAACTACATGTGATATTCTGTGAACTCCTAAAGGATTTTTTAAATTCTTATAATGTATTTATCTTAGCTTTCCTTGTATCTTTACATTTATTTTACCAGAATATAAATTCTTTGAAGACAAGGATCATATAAAACACATTTTTATGACCCAGAGAGCTAGTGCAGTACTTTATAATATTTTTTTCTTCACAATTTAAAATAATTCAAGGGTCCTATAATCTGTTATAAAGTCAGGATGCTTCAGGGATCTCAGGAACTCTGATATAAGAAAGGGGGATACTTATTCCCTTGTTCCTGCTTTGAAGACATTGTAACTACTAAGGTAGATAGTCAGCAGCCTTGGAAAGAAAAAAAAATATGCAGAATGAGTTCCTAAAAATGGGGAAGCTTAGCCTGGGACTGTAGACCATAAAATGTTAAGTTAACAAAATACACATTCATGTACAAGACAGCTGAGAGACAGACAGACAGACACACTTACTGACTGACAAAGGCTGGAAAATGCTCATCTTCTCACCATGCTAGGGAGCAGCACTCAGTCTGTGCTATGGTTTAAATGTATGTGTCCCCCCAAAATTCATATATTGGAGCTTAAACCCTAAGGAGATGGTATTCAGAAGTGAGCCATTTGAGAGGTGATGAGGGCTCCACCCTCACAGATTGGATTTATGTCCTTATGAAATAGGTTGAGGAAGTGAGTTTGTCCATTTTTGCCTCTCTGCCCTTCCATCATGTGAAGACACAGCAACAAGGAGCCATCTTGGAAGCAGAGAGGAGCTCTCACCTGATCCCAAATCCATGGGGTATCTTGGTCTTGGATTTCCCAGCCTCTGGAGCTTTGAGAAATAACATTTGTTTTGTTTTGTTTTGGTTTTGGTTTTTGTGTTTTTTTTTTTTTTAATAAATTACCGAGTCTACAGTTTCTTGTTATAGCAGCCTGAATGGACTAAGACAGTCTAATTGGTCAGATTTTAGATGCCTTACAAGTAGGTTAATTCCTGTAACATACAATGCTCAGCTTTCAATGACTTAATGAAATACAAGTTTAAAGTTCATATTTCCTGCACAACACAATCCAATGTGGGGAGTTAGGGGTTGAGGGTAGCTCTGCTCTGCACAGTAATTCAGGGTCCACACTCCCTTCGTTCTGTGGCCTCCTCTCCTGTAGGTGATGAGTATTCTCCATTCAACTATTGTAACAAGAAAAAGAGAGATTGTAAGGTTTATTAAAGGATCAACCCCAGAAGAGTGATATGTGACGTTCATTCCCAACCCATTGAAATAAAAACTCAATCATATGGCCACACCTGACTTCAAAAGAAGGCCAGAGAACATGGTCCAAATGCGGATTAAAGAAGAAAAAGAGATCTAATATGCATGTGAACACTGGAGTCTCTAGCACAGTAGATTGCATTCAGAGTAGGGCTTTTGACCACATGCTTTTCATTCATTCCTTTAATACAGGAATTCTCAACCTTGACACTATTGACATTTGGGGCTGGATGATTAATTATGTGGGGCTATCCTATGCATTTAGGATGTTCAGAAGCATCTCTGACCTCCATCCACTAGATGCCAGTAGCATTCCCCACTGATGATGTCAATCAAAAATGTCTTTGGACATTTCCATATGTCCTGGTGGAGGAGGGTCCATTATACACAGCTGAACCTCAAGTATCACACCAGGAAGAACCAACAACCTCAGATGACAGGTCTTATCTCAACTGTCAGCCCATTTATGTGCCTGCTCCTACACTTCTCTCCACTTTCATCTCCCTCATTCTCTTATCTCATGATCAATACTTTGCCTCTGAATTGTCTTTCATTTTCAATCCTTGTTCGGTCATCTTGCTCTGGAACATTGAACTCACTTTCCCACAACTCTTGAATCTGCATGCTTAGTCTAAGACAAAGTCTCCTGTTTCTTCTTTGCCCATACAGCATAAAGTAAGGAGGCTTGTCCAAATCCTATGGAACATTGTTGAAAGCAGAGCCTTGGAAAAGGCTGCCAAATGCAGAAGTATTGCTTGGAGGGCAATCGGAGTGAACTTGAGTTTAACCAGATTCTCTTTCTTTTGCATTTTGAACAACAAATAATCCAGTATATTGAGCAGAGATTGGAGGGGTATGATTACACCCACCATTGTGATTTTTAAGAGATTAAAGGAAAAAGCAGCTTCTAGATGCAAACTAGATGTTTGAATTTAAAATTCAAGAAAAAGCAGCAGCAGCCACATGAAAATAGGGTTAACTCCAGCAGAACGCATGCAGCTTGGATGTGGCATGTATATGGGAATGATAGGATTTGAGATACAGTGTTAACACACAGCTTTTTTCGAAAAAAAAAAAAAAATCAGCAGAGTCTGGTGGGAAATCAGGGGCTGTTTATGCTTTATCGTTTGTATACAATAAAATACATTGGGAAGAAAAATTGATCCTGGCTCATTTTCTCATCTGGGTTTTATTTCCCTACCCTCAGCTTTTCTAGCTGAGGCTGACATTGCCTGTGTTTATGTGAAATGGGCTGATGCTCTCATCCTGCCTTTCAATAATTATAGGTCTCCGCAGGAAAGTGACTTTACAGAGGAATTTTATAAAGGTTTTAAAGATTTTTATTATGAAGGATTCAGCCCTTCCACAATTATTAGTTTTAAAAGGTACTTTGTAGCCATTGCGAGTAGAACAGCTATCGATTCCCTTACAAAGGGAAGACTGATTCTCGGGCACCAACATGAGGGCTATACCTTGGCATCTCTTAAACTGATATGATGTTGTGAAGTACAAAGGTCATTTTTCTTGTTGGAGGGCTTCTTATCCCCCTAATAGTGACAGAAGAAACCTTAGGCCTGTAGGCAATAGTAACCACAAATTTCACTTTGGTTTTAACAAAAGTTAAACAACTGGTTGGACAACTGTTCATCAGAGGCTGTAATGAACTTTGCATTATTGCAAAGTTTGCTCAGGAGGCAATTGCCAAACTTACTAAATAGACAGCCTGCTAAATATTTTTTTGACTCAGTTTTCTCCTCCCCTTCACCTCTGCCTTAGCTACCATCCCCTCTGAATGGCGCGACTGAAACAGCTTCCCAATAAGTGTCTCTTCTGCTTGTGTATTTGCTGCTATAGTTTAGTGTTTTCTCCACTGCCTGCTGGAGAGAGTCCAAACTGCACCATCTGGAACACTAAGCCTCTGGTGATCTGGTTCTGAAACACTTTGTCTCTTAACTTGCTCCTGCATGAACCTCCTGAACCAGCCTAACAAATTAGTGATCACCTCATATCTTATACAGTGGAATAAAATAGTTTGTGGCATGTCTTTCAAGGCAGCTAGGCAGCGTAATGTATGGCTTAGGCAGTTTAGAGCCAGAGAAATATGAGTTTTAATTTTTGTTTCTTCACTTGGTGAATGGCCTTGAGAAAATCACTTAACCTCTGGAATCACATGTTCTAAACTAGGCATGACGATAAGAAGAAACAGATGCAAGGGGCCAGACACAGTGGCTGACATATCATTGTTATGCCATAAAAAAGGAACTACATTTGCATAGGTTATATAATAAAACCGGAAAGTGCATATGTGCCAGAGGCAAGTAGGTTAATGTCTCTGAATCTCGGTTTTCTTACCTGTAAAACAGGGATAATGAAATGGGCCTAGCTGGAATGCGAGGATGAAATGTGATCACAGGCATCAAATGACTAGTACAGAGACCAACATAAAACTAGTGTTTCAAAAAATGGTAGATATTACTGCTATGATGCTCTCCGTCCAATACCATGGCATAAAAATCATTATGAAACTACCTTCCAACCACACAATGTGGATAGTGGGGTAGAGGTGACATCACACGGTCACACTTGTGGACCATTCATTCATTCACTTTATTTAATGAAAATTCTTTTTAATTACCACTGTGTTCCAGCTATGGTTCCAGGTGATAGAAATATAAAGAAAAGATGAATGTTATCACTCTTGTTCACAGGGAGTTCCCAATCTACTGGAGGAAAAGAGATTTTTAAAATTGACGAATATATTATACTACACACAGGTGAGAAACACCCCAATAGTGCTCTGCAGATATATATTTTAAAAAAATGAAACCCGTTGCCCTCAGAGATAGCTTCATGAAGGTGTTTGCAGTTTGGGGATGAAGGAGGAGTGATAGCTCAAAAGGCAGTGGCCAGAGTAGAACACTCTGGAAACAGGTAACGATTTGAACACAGACACAGGGATGAGAAGATCTGGAGAATGCTGGAGCCTGGGTGAAGACAGGGGAACAGGATGCCACGTGGCAGGAGACAGGAGCTTAGTCTGGCGTCATGGAAAATTGTTGCAGATTTTTGAACAGCAGAGTGACATGGTCAGAGATATGCCTTAGACAGATAAATCTGAAAGGATAGGAGGAGGGACCAAATGGAGATTTGGAGATCAGTTAGAAGCTGTTGTAATAATCCAGTTAAGAGTGAATGAGGGAGGCCAGGTGTGGCAGCTGTAATCCCAGCACTTTGGGAGGCCAAGATAAGAGGATCACTTGAGGCCAGGAGTGTGACAACTGTCTGGGCAACACAGTGAGACCCCATCGCTAAAAAGAAAAAAGAAAGAAGAGTGACTAAGGGAACTAAGGTGGTTATAGTGGAAATTAGAGAAAAATCCAGATGTAAGAAAGGGGGGAAAATTAGTCAATTATTACTGTGTGGAGAACACTACACTTTTTGTTAAATACTGCTATATTCTGGTTTGTAAACCCAACAATTATTTTAATGTTTAAACCAGAAAATTTTGTCTTATCACCAACAAATTTTTTTAGCAAATAAGATCAAGTGAATTTCTTATGGCCACATATCACACACCCCACTTGGTGTTGGAATCAAGATTAGAACGCAGATTGGTCTGGCTCTGAAGTCCAAGGGCCTTCCATTCCCAAGTTCTACTATGCCCTCTTGGAAAGAAAAGCATTAGAGTTCTTTGCTCTGAAAAGTGAGGTGTGACAAGATCATGAAGTTTGTGGAGGACTGTGATGGTAGATAAAGCCCTGTAAATAAACAAGCATTAGAGTGCCCAAAGCCTAGGGTGCTCTATGTTTGAGTTTGGCCCCTGTGGGTAATGCTGGATGCTGGAAGAATTTGGAGAAGTTGAAAAACATGAACATGAGCTAGAACAAAGGTAGGGACACAGGTAAGGGGCTGTTACAAATATTCAAGCTAGAGTGTAGTGGTTTGAACCAAGACATGGCAGCAAGGATGGAAGTTTGCTTATCAGTAGGGAAAGATATTGGCAATGCATTGCTAAGAAGTAAAAGCATATTTTCAAAAAATATAAATTCCACGTTGTATTTAGAAGATAGTTATGTTTATATCTTTATATAGGTGTCTCTCTGTGTCTCTCTCTCTCAATAGGTAATCCTAGAGTAAGAAGATGGCTGGCACTTTTTCCTACCCTTTTTGATTATAGCTAATATATTTAAAATAATACTGTGCCTGGAAGTGTGCTAAAAGCTTTATGGTAATTTGCTTATTTAATCCTTATAATAGTTTTATGAGCTATGTATTAATGTAATTATCAATGAGATATCATCTCACCCCAGTTAAAATGACTTCTATCAAAAAGACAGGCAATACCGAATGCTGGTGAGCACGTGGAGAAAGGGAGAAACCTCGTACACTGTTGGTGGGAATGTAAATTAGTGCAACCATATGGAGAACAGTATGGAGGTTCCTCAAAAAACTAAAATTAGAACTACAATAAGACTCAGCAATGCCACCGCTAGGTATATATCCAAAAGAAAAGAAATCAGTATGTCAGAAAGACACCTGCACTCCCATGTTTACTGCAGCACTATTCACAGGAGTCAAGATTTGGAATCAACCTAAGTGCCCATCAGCAACTGAATGGATAAAGAAAATGTGATGTGTAGGCAAAGTGGAATATTATTCAGCCATTAAAAAGAACGAAATCCTATCATTTGCAACAACATGGATGGAACTGGAGAACATTATGTAAAATGAAATAAGACAAACACAGAAAGGCTATTACTATTTTTATTATTACTATCCCCATCTTAATGTGAAACTGAGGCTCATGGAAAGGAAACAAACTCAGGAATACAGATCACATGATCACACGTGTTTTAGTGACATGGTGAGGACTCCAACTATGTCTGTGTACTTCCACAGACTAATCTTTAACAACTATGTTATGCTTTATCATTCATCTATTAGTTCCTTTTATTCAAGATAAAATATATCTTATTTATTTCTAAATCAATTTACATAGTCTATAAAACATTCTTTACAAATAATTTTATCACTTAACTATCACTTGTTCATGAAAAAAATGGCCATTTTGTCTCTTTTAAAACTTATAAAAGAAATCCATGCATGTGGTAAAAATGTAAATATTTTAAACAGTAAAATAATGAAAACAAGTTTCCCTGCAAAGTCAGCCTCATAGCCAAAGAACAATACTGTGAAGTGCTTTGTGGATCTTTCCAGAAATCTTGAATGCATAAGCAGGCATATGTATATATATTACCTTTATTTCATTTATCAAAAACACATGTTGTCATATTATATACTGCCCTGTACGTTGATTTTGTTCCTTTTCCCTTAATGTGGATTAAAGATCTTTCTATAATTGCATATAAGAAAATTCACAATCTTTTCAGTGGCTCCAGAGTATTTCATTGCATGGATGTACTTTAATTAATCTGATTAGTCTTTTTGGACATTTAGAGAGCATTCTTAGATATATGTGGCCAAAAGTATCTACAGGATAAATTCTTACACTTTAAATTGATGGAAGGAAGATTCTGTGCAGTTTTACATAATTGAAATAGCCAAATTGGCTTTTAATATATACATCCATCATCAGTACATAAAAATGCCTGTTTCCCTATATGTACTGGCTACACTTCTTAGGATTTGGCAAAATGATAAATATAGTATCTAGTTTTTACTTTAATTTTCTTTCTTTATGAGAAAGTTTGGTAATCTTTCTCCTGTGTATTTCTCTGGATATTTGTGCGTGTCTCTGCATGGGTGTGTTTTTACATGAACTGCTTTTTTATGTCTTTTCAAGATTCAAATTGGACAATATTTCTTTCTTACTGATTGGTAAGCAATCCTTACATATTAAGGACTTTAACTATTTGTTTTTTGTGTTGCATATCAAATTCTCATATATTTTACTCTAGGACTTTGGTTATAATTCTAAATATCGTGCAGAAGTATTTATTTCATGCATGTATACTTAATAATATGTACCTGGATAGTTTCTGACTTAGGTCAAATACAGAAAGGCCTTCCCACTCAAGACTTTTTTTTTTTTTTTTTTTTTTAGACAGAGTCTCACTCTGTTGCCCAGGCTAGAGTGCCATGGCATCATCCCCACTCACAGCAACCTCCAACTCCTGGGCTCAAGAGATCCTCTTGCTTCAGCCTCCCAAGTAGCTGGGACTACAGGCACATACCACCAGCCTGGCTAATTTTTTTCCATTTTTAGTAGAGACAGAGTCTTGCTCTTGCTCAGAGCTGGTCTCGAACTCTTGACCTCAAGCAATCCTCCTGCCTCGGCCTCTTAGAGTGCTAGGATTATAGGTGTGAGCCATCGCGCCCAGCCCCAACTCAAGATTTTTACATTTTTTTCCTTTATTTTCAGTTTCACACTTTATTTTAAATCTTTGATCCATCTAGAAATTTATTTTGTTGTGAAAATAAGATAAAGATTTAGCTTTCATCCCTCTGCTCATATCAAAAGGCTAGCCTGTTGTCCAAGAAAAGCTATTCAATAATCCATCTTTCTTTTATAGAATTGAAACTCCATAATAATCCATTTTTCTCACATCTGTTTGAGCCTATTTAGAGGATTTTTATTTTCCATTAATTTATTAGTCTATTCTTGCTACAGTAATGCATAGATTTAATTACTATATGTTTGTAATACATTTTAATATCTGATTGTTCTATTCCTCTCTCATTTCTCTTTTTGTTCAAAATAGTTCTGGCAATTTCTCCATGCTTATTTTCCAGATGAATTTTAGGGTCATATTTTCAAGTTCCAAAGTGAAACATTATATTAATATGTTTATTGAGATTGCATTGAACATTTAGATTAATATGTGTGTGTGTGTGTGTGTGTGTGTGTGTGTGTATTTACCATTTACACCACCTTATCAAAGAACTAAGTATGTCTTTTTATTTATTTAAGTCTTCTTTTATGGTGATCAGTAGAGTTTTACAGATTTTTTTTCCATATAGGCTCTGTACATATCTTGTTTTGTTTACTTTTAGGAAATAAATCTTAATTACATTTGTAAATGTGAAATGTTCTTACACTGAATTTATATTAATATAGTATAATTATACATATGTTTGAACTTTATTAACAATTCTAACCAATTACCTTATAAATTATCTTCTAATAACTTGTCACTTATCTGAGTTTTTAATGATATAACATATAGTAATTTTGTGTATTGACAATTTTTCATCTCTTTTTTTATATATCATATTTCCTTTTCTCTAAATGCAATGGCTAATACTTCTAAAACAATATGTTAAATAATAGTCAACACAGTATTTTCTTTCCACTGTTCTCAACTTTAATGGAAATGCTTCTATTGTTTCAAAATAAACATTTTATTTGACATAGGGTTAAAGAAGTATCTATCTTTTCCATATTTTCTTAAGCATTTAAAAAGTCAATATAGTTAAACTTTATCATTGATTTGTTTGGGCATTTTTTGAGATAACTACATGCTGAGATCTTTTCCTTGCTTTACTAAGGTATTGAATAATAGTAACAAAATGCTTATTCTTGAATAGTTCTTTTTTTCCTAGAAAAAAAATCCACTTCATTATAATGTGCTAATCTATTAATTCATGTGAAGATGGATTCTATTTGCCAAGACTTTAGGGTTTTTATATCAATTTTCAGAGATGGGATATATATGCATTTTTTAATTTTGTCTTTGTTGTCTGGTTTTATTATTAATATTGTCTTTTTCTAGTCACATAAACAAACCTCAGCACACACAAACACACATATACTTTTTAAAATTAGACAGTTAATTACCAGTCTATTTTATTTCTAAAAGTAACGACCTTTCATTGTTCTTACTAATTCTACTGTTTCCTTTTCCAGAATCATTAATTTTGTTTTTTACTCATTAATTCCCACGTTTTGTCTTCTGTAATTTCTTTTTTCATTTTCTAACCTTTTTAGATGAATGATTCATTCGTTTTCAAGCTTTTTATAGAGTAATGCGTTTAGAGCTATGAATTCTTCTTAAGCATAATTGTAACTCTATTACATAAGGCCTGATTTATGGCATTTTCATTATTGTTATTTCTCCAATATTCAGTAATTTTAGTTGTGCTTTACTCTTGTTCTAGGAGTCATGTAGACGGTGGCATGAGTGAGGCTTCTGATCTTGTCCTTTCAATTCCATTGTGATTTTATTGTGATCAGAAATATGATCTTTCAATTTATTTTTTTTCAATTTTGAAATATTAATAGTGAACCAACACAAGATTGAGATATGTAAATGTTCTACGGGCACTTGTTTTTTGTCTTTTTTTTTCTTTTTCTTTTCTTTTTTTTTTTGAGACAGTCTCGCTTTGTTGCCTGGGCTAGAGTGCCGTGGCTTCAGCCTAGCTCACAGCAACCTCAAACTCCTGGGCTCAAGCAATCCTCCTTCCTCAGCCTCCCAGGTGGCTGGGACTACAGCACGCGCGACCATGCCCGGCTAATTTTTTTTTCTATATATATTTTTAGTTGTCCAGCCAATTTCTTTCTATTTTTAGTAGAGACGAGGTCTTGCTCTTGCTGGTCTCCAACTCTTGACCTCGAGCGATCCTCCAGCCTTGGCCTCCCAGAGTGCTAGGATTACAGGCGTGAGCCACATCTCCCGGCCTACGAGCACTTGTAAATAATATGTATTTGTTGTTCTCTGGTATGGAATTAATAATATATGTCTTATTACTTATAGTATTGAGGAAATATTTCCTCACCTAGTTTTTGTCTTCTATTCGATGTGTTTTTCTTAAGCTGAGAGTTTAATTAGAAAGCCCTATCAATGTTGTTTGTATGACTTAATTTTGACATTTTCTACCTTTTTTCTTAATATCAATTTTGTAATATTGGAGACATTAAAATTCATGAACATGAGATCTCTATTTTTTTATCATTGGTAAGTACCCTTTTTGTCTTAATTATTTTAACTCTGATTTGAATTTTATATTATGCTTGTAACTTAATTCTTGATTTATTTTTGCTTGAATAATATACCTTTATTCAGTATTTTATGTTTTTTTCAGAGGCACTTATTTTAACTTCTTCTAATTCCATGTTGTTTTCTGAATCAATATGATTTTTTAAAAAAATAACATGCAAGTTCATTCCATTATAATTAAATAATATGTTTGGATTTTGTTTTAATTCTATTATTTTATTTTACATTAATTTATGATTTTTTGTGCCATCGGAGTTTCTAAGTTTTGCTTTCGGGTGTGTGCTTCTTTGGTTCATTTTGTATTTCTGATTTCCTTCTGATAAGTTAAAAGGTTAACAATCAAATATAAAACCTTTTTTGCTACATTCATTGATATTAATTATATGTATAAATATGTTTTTCTTACTTTATCAAATATAAGTAATATTTATAGACTCCCCCACCACAATGAAAAATAAGAAAAATTAGCACATGTGCACACACTGACACACACATACGCAAACACATACAAACACACATACACACACACTTCTACCTCCCATGTTCTCACTTCTAATTTTTGTTTGTTTCATTTTCATATATATTTTCATGGTTTATAACACTTACCACTTTTCATAGTAACAATTCCAACCATTCTTTAACATTAGTTCTAAATTGAAATGTATTCAGTACATAAGAACGTTGTTACCATAGTTTCTCCATTTCTATGCATTTTATTTTGCTTCCTTTCTTAGTTGACTGGATTTTATGACCACATCTTTTTGAAGAAAGGCTCATGGGTGACATTTACTCTGAGTTGTACCATGTATAAAAATGGCTTTTGGTTGTCTTTATTCTTGAACACCAATTTGGCATGGTATGAAATCCTTGGGTCACACTTCCTTTCCCTTACATCATCGTAGACACTGCTTGTATATATTGCTTCACTATCTACTGGCACTGAATGTTGCCTAGAAAAAAACAGAAGCTAGTCTGTTCCTTATCTCCCACCCTGTATGATATTGTGTGTGTGTGTGTGTGTCTGCGTGTGTTTGAAGGCCTTTAAGAGTCATTCTTTATCCTTAAAACTTAATAACCTACAAGGCTAATTCTCACATTTGATATAGTTTTGTTTAAATATTTGTTTGTTTGTTAAATCAACTTCTCTAAGACTTGGTACACCGTTTCACTTTGTATATATATATTTCTTTAATTCAGTATTTTTTCCGTTACATTATAAAGTATTGTTTTATGTCCAATTCACTGTCTTTTTCAGGAGCAATAATTATCCATATGTTTGTTTTCTTCCATATTTCATAGCTATAATTTTCTTTCTGATCAGTTTTACTCTTTTTCTATTTCATGTTCTTTTATATTATTTTTCTAAATTTGTCCTCCACTACTCTATATTTGGTGTTTAGTAAAGTCTTAACTCTATTTTGTTTTCCGTATTCTTATGGTGATTTAATTTCTTTGATGGTTTTATTATTCTCCTCTGATCCTTTCTTAAAATTAATCTGGTTCAATTTTTATGTCTGTATACTCTCATCTTGTTTTTTTTCTTTTATATTACTTTATGGATTTCTTTCTTTGCTGAATTTACTTTTTTCTTTAAGACAATGAGATAATTTTTTTATGAATGCTTTTTAAAAATGTATGATTTCATTTGTTCTTCTAATTGTACATTTTGTATTATTTTTCTGCCTGGTTTCAGTAATGTATTCTGCTCTGAGTGTGGGGAGAAGGTTTGTGCATATTCGTGTTCCTGTATGTTTTCACACTTACGTGTTGTACATTATACACAGGTACAATAGTGGATCCTGCGATATTGTCAATCATCTTTGGAGCTATTCTTCCAGGCTAGCTATTTGCTTTGTGTAAAGAGAAGAGGGAGTTGGACAGTTGGAAGCTTCGTTTCTGGGATATTGACTCAAAAACTTTCTCACCAAAACTGTTGTGTCCTCTTCCCTGGGGCCATCCCTCTTCTTAATGATCAATTTCTTGGTTTCTGTAAAAACAAGTCTCTTGTGCTTCCCAAGACTCTGTATGGTCAGGGTTTTTGTCTTTCTTGGCTAATTCTGCCATGTGAAATAGAAAACAGAGATGGTCTAGCAGCAAATCTATGTTCCAAGGAAGTATGAAGGAGATGGATTGAGAGAAGACCACTGAAAATGGTACTGTTGCAATTCCCAAGAGATGAATACAAAATGTTCGCCAGCTGATCATTCGTATTTCTAATGAGTGAGGATTTTATACAGCCTAACCCTGTGCAGTTTCTCATCTAATTGGCATGGGGAAAAATATCTTTTTTTTTTTTTTTTCCACATTATCACCTAACTAGCCACCGACTATACCCCTGCCCAGAGTGAATAATGCCTATGTCAAAATGACCTGCTAAGCCACTGCCTGGCTATTTCCATAGTGGTTCCAGAACATTTGGAGCTTTAAAGGGGATGCCTAACAACTACACACCTATTAGAGTAACTGATCTGAAAAAAACCTGGCAATACCAAATGCTGGTGAGAACATGGAGCAAGAAGAACTCTCATTCCTTGCTGCTGGGAATGCAAAATGGTACAGCCACCCTGACAGTTTCTTATAAAACCAAATATTGCCTTGCCATGTGATCCAACATTTGTGTTCTTAGGTAGCTAATCAACTGATTTGAGAACTTAGGTCTACACAAATTTGCATATGAATATTTATGACAGCTGTATTATAAATGCCAGACACTGGAACCAAAGTCCTTCAGTAGGTGAACGGATAAACAAACTGTGGTACACCAACTCACCAAAGCAACTAAAAGAAATGCGTTATCAAGCCATCAAAACCATGGATGAACCTTAAATGCGTACTACTAAGTGAAAATCTCAGTCTGAAAAAGCCGCGTACTGTATGATTCCAATTATAAGACATACGGGATAGTCATTTGTGGACAATAAAACTACACTCTGTTCATAAATTAAAATAAAATGGAATGGAATGGAATGAAATGAAATGAAACCAAACATAAACCTATTTCAATCCTTCCCTTAATCACTTTAACAAGCAATCCTGGCTAATGTAATACGGAACACTTGGAACAGCAAAGACACCAGCCCACAAGAAGAGACTCTGAGCATACTGATGCGTGGGGACTGCATTTCAGCCCTGCTTCCAGAAAAGACACCACAGTATCCACAGCTTCCATCTCCTCTTCCTGGGCACACAGCAAGACCTGCAGTAGGCTGGAACCATGTGACTCATTCTGGGCAATATAATGTGTGCTACACAACATACCCAGGTCTGAGTCCTAAAATCCTCACTGAGACCTTCCCTCTCTTTTTCTTCAGCAATCCCCAGAAGCCACACCTTAAAATGTAAACACTGCAAAAAGAAAGGAGTCTGGATCCTCAAGTTACTACTTAGAGGGGAGCCACCAAGAAGAGCCACCCAGTTGACATTGGACTATTGTGTGAAGAAAGAAATGGAATTTTATTATGTTATGACAATGAGATCTTGGGATTCTGACAGTAAGAACAACCTTCCTAAGTGGTTGCTCCTGAAGGAATTTGACATCTGTTTTATCAATAATAAAATATCTGAGCTCAGATTTTGGTTATAGAAGGTTAGAGCAGGAAGGAGAGAAATTACTAACACCTGCCTGATGGCAGACTGGACCCAAGGAGGGCTGTTTCTTGTTTAAAATGGCGCTCTTTACTTCCAGAAAGACCCACTGAAGCTTATATATTAAATACAAGCTTATCTGTAAAACTTAGTTCAGAGAATTCTAAATTGCATGCTTAGACCTGTGAGGACAATTGATTTATGAAGATGAAGATGTCATTAATTATAAATCATATTAACAAAAAGAAAACTTTGGGACATTATAATTCATCTCATTTTTTCCCCTCATTGGCTGTATATGTTGACTATTTTACAGAAAATTGAGGTTTAGAGGTGAAACACAAAGCTCAAGATCACACATTTAATTAGGGGAAGAAGCAGAGTTTGAAACTCGCAATGCCTGACCCCTAGACTAGTGCTCTGTCTTTGTGATGTGCTAAAAATATATTCCATTCTCAAGGGGAGTTATTTGGTCAATCCAATCTCATGTTTATCTTAAAAATCAGACATTGAAATTCAAGAGTGACCAGCAAACACTAAAGGATCTTCAGAGTTAGCAGATTACTGCCTAGACTGACACTCGGGGCAGTCAGAATGCAGTCTGGCTATTAGGCTGAGATGGACAGTGCTGTGTGGTGTTGAGCGAAGAGGTTCATGTTGGCTGAGCATGGGTTGGAATATCACCTCTGGGGTGCACCCTCTGTGGGAACCTGGACAATTTATTTCATATCCTTGAGCATCAGTCTGTGATTATTTGTGGTGAAAAAGTAAATTCTATCTTTAAAATGCATGGAAAGTTACCTGGACCAAATAAGATAATCAATACAGTTGCAAGAATTATAATAATTGTCATCGTAACCAGTAGGAGTTGGAGAAATTTTACTGGAGGCATTTAGCACTAGCTATGGTTTGTAGGCACTCAGTAACCACATGGACTACTGTGCTGTGTGTGAGCTGCCCAAGTTTGACCAAGATACCTCTGAACTCCTGGGGAACTCATACAAAGGCAGAAGCAACATGTCCTTCTTCACACCTAGCACAATCCCGCCATAATGGGGTCATAACAAGTGGTTGCTGATACAAAATAGAAACTAGTCTTGGCTCACTTCATGTTTTAAACTGAATTGATTGGCTTCAGTGATTGCCTCCAACAAGGGCGGCCTGAAGATAAATTTTTGACCGGTGGTGAGACAGCTTCTCACATGACCTACTAAGTCATTCCATTCGTAAATACTGAATATGCTTCAGCTTTACTTAATATAAACTATTTGAGGGAAAATACCTGTTAAATACTCAAAAATGTTAGTGAATTTTATTTTACATTTTATATTAATATAAATAAGAGTTTATTACAAAAAATACAAATATATAAAGTCGAATATAAAAATCATCTTTAATTATACCAACTATAAATACGTCACTTCATTTTAAGATGTTTCCATTATATTTTTAATGCATATATACATATATTTTTGTGTAGATACAATATGTTTCTAATATACTTAGCATTATGGAGAGGGTCAGATCTGGGAATATTTTAAAAGATGTATAGTTTTATTTTTTTTCCAACTCTACAGACTAGCAAACTAAAGGAAAGGTTTAATAAATAGGAAACTATTAATTGAAGAACAAATCTTTAGCCTTAATGAACAAACACAAAGGAAATTGTTTATGTGTTGATGGCTCCTCTGAAATCCCTAAAGGTATTTGGGAACATTGCCTTTTAAACGGGTGAAACATTCTCTTCCTCTTACATATTATTTCTGCCATTAACTTATTTAGAAAATCTTTTTTATTTCTGGATAACACAAAGTTATGCTTCTACCCTGAATTACTAGGGTCTAAATTAATGAGATTTACCTGTATTTAATTCAGTTTCTTCAAGCATGTGTTCTTCCCCATTAAAGTCACCTCAGGATGCAAGAACAAAACAGTAACAACTAAAATATGCAATAGCAGAGTGCCAGTTCTGAGCATATCTTAAGAAATCAATGAGGCACCATTAAGGCTTTAAATCTTGCCCCGAAACCAGGAGGTGAGTGGATTGTGTTTCAGCTTGGATAAGCAATTCCAGGGCACAGGCTTTCCATAGAATGTACACAGCCCCTCTAGGTCTCTGGAGGTACAATTTGAGCTCTGTCAGCAAGAGCCTTGCAGCAGAAGGTACTAATGATTCTGCAATGCCGGTGTAGCCCAAACCTGAATGGCACTTGAATTTGGTGTAGATTAAATACCAGGGTGGTGTTCAGTAGAGCATCTGGACCAGACCATCATGGTTGGTGAGGGATGGAGATACTGAGGACACTAGTCAAATCATGAGTGAGTGCTGGGAATAACTTTAAGAATGGTGCAAAAGAGACACTAGAAGGTTGGGCAGAGAATGGAGAGTTGATGTGAATGATAGAAAAATATTAGATGTTTTTAGAATGCAAATAAAAGATGACTGACCCAGAAATGGGACATTCCTTCACTGATGCCTTGACTATACTCTGCAAATATATCTTTGCTCTTGGGATGCATGTTTTCATGTTTTGTTAGCATGCACTACTTCCTAAACTTGCGGGTAAAGCCTTTTGGCAAGGACTGACTTATTGTTATATCCCCAAAAAACAGAGCAATATCTCGTACGTATGGAATACTTAATGAATGCTCAATAAATGAACAAATAAATGAATGAAGCTGAGACACAGAATATTTAGATTTCAGAACAGCTTTTTTCAGTTCTTAAAAGGGGAGAGAGTTGAAACAGGGCTAAGAATTGTTCGAGTATCTGGCTGCATTCCAATATTAAGTGAAGCAATTTGAGAAGAACTAAACATTTATGATTATCTTAAGTATCAGGCATGGGCCTTGAAAAATAGTCCCCAGTCTGTAGGGAGGGGAATTGTTTTCCATAAATACACGGTGTTCAATCAAGATTACTTAGAGCTTTTTTGCATTTTAAATATCTTCAGTATCTTATGCCATGGAGACCCTGAGAGTTGGAAGTCGACAATAAAAAACAGTGTTTGCCATGAGGTCAATATAATGGTGGGCCCCAGGAACAGTGGGAGCTCTAGTTCTGGCAGCTTGCTTCCTGAAACCTTCAGACAATTTCCTTTTTTTGGCTCACTGACTACACACAGAAGGGCACTCATTAATCAGAGGCATGTTGCAAGTATCCCTCCACCTCCTCACTTATTCCTCACATCAAAGTGGAGTGAGTGTTCTGACAATTGTGCTTGAGAAAGCAAGTGACATTTCCTCTCCAGGATGTACCTCCCTGCAAAGTAGTACACTGGTCTCCTCCCTGACATGCCACAAGCTTTTGATGGAAGCTTAGACCGCAGGGAGAGAGGCCTGTGGTCGTCCAGGGATGTCTGTGATTAGGTAGTCATATCCATAATTTGGGGGTGTGTTAACAGAGAGCCCATCATGGTGTACATCTAAGCCACATCCTCTAATCTCTCCTTTGGCACTGTGACAGGCAAAATTGAGATCTCCAACTGCTGAACCACTCCCAGTCTCCACTGGTTTAGAATGCATGTGACATTGGGCCTCCTCAAAATCAAAGAAGGCATTTGACCTCGGGAAGCCTAGGATTCCTCAGCTGTGGAATGGACATGCCACTGCAGGTGCTCTCTGGAGTGTGAGGAGGACTCAAGAAGAGGATGGGTGGGAAAGTGGATAGTTGTGTCAGGAGTGCCCACGACCAGCCTGAAGCTTGATGGTTCACCAGAAGGACTCACATCTCAGAAGTTTTTATATTATTAATAACTGGTAAAGATTATTATAGCAAAAAGATGAAAATTAAAATGAGCAAAAGGAAAAGGCACATAGGGTAAAGTCCAAGAGAGCCCAGGTGCCAGCTTCCAGGTGTCCTCTCCTTGTAGAGTTGCATGGGAGCCCTTAATTCTCCCAGCAAAAACGTGTGACAACACATGTGGAGTGTGTTCTTTTACCTAAGGAAGCTCACCTGGGGTTGGTGCCTAGGATATTTACTGGGGATCACTTACGTAGGCATGCAGCATCTGTGTGACTGATCTCAGCTATTTTGACTCCAGGTCCCCAGAGGAAAAAAAGAGATCTACCATACATAACACTCGTTAGCAGACACTCTCTGAACAAACCGGTTCAACGTGGCCCAAGCCCCCTGGTGCATAAAAATACTCGTATCAGGCAGAATGTTCCAAGGGCTCAGAATTTATCTACCAGAATTTGGCCAAGGGCCAATCATGAAGAGAGGCTTTTCTTGGGAAGGCACAGGGTTTGAGCAATCCAGTTCTGCTAAATTAATATTTTCCTGCACAACGGTCAATGATAAAGTATGATACTCATCTATGAGGTTAGGATTTGCAATATAATGGAAAATTACTAACAGGAAGGAGGTCTGTATTTTAACCATAAGATTGCTACACTCAAGCATATCGTAAAAACTTCCTGATGGAGGAGGACTGCTTGCATCTTTTCCTTTGCTTTGAGGCAGCAGATCATCGAAGACAGAACCAAGTACATAGTAGGTGCTCAAGATTTTCTGGATGCAAGAAGGCATGAACAGCTTCAGTAACATGAGATTGGGTGTTAGAGTTTGTGTGAATCTGGCTCTTCCAAAGTTCCAAGGCCAAAGATGCTTTCTGAGACTCAGTTTCCTATTCTGTAAAATGAGGGTGGCCATGCCTACCTTTCTTTCAGTCTTTTGGAGAAGTAGAGATACAGACCCACATCTCAGTGTCAGGAACGTAAGTAATAAAACAGTGCCGCTTCATGTGG
The DNA here is from genome assembly GCF_041146395.1 of Eulemur rufifrons. NCBI lineage: Eukaryota > Metazoa > Chordata > Mammalia > Primates > Lemuridae > Eulemur > Eulemur rufifrons. The sequence goes on from NC_090989.1 coordinate 271,931,933, forward strand.
CATAGTCAGAATTCAATCCATTCTAGGAAGGCCACTGCTTGCCCACGACTTTATTCCTCATGCACTGAACTGACATCGGCACAAACCAAAGAAAGCTTTACATGAGGGTCTGATTGTGCCAGACCTTTGCTCTGGCAACTGTGAGAAATGCACTACAACCCAAGTCTGAGCATCTTTCAATACAACAGGATTCTGGCTTTTTTACACTCAGCATGATGTTTCCATTTACTTTGGTTCTTATCAGATGTCTGAAAAGTACACATTAAGCCTTTAAAAAAATTATTTTTTAATCAGCTTATTAGAGAGTTCCCCATACTATAAAGTCGTTATATGGCAGCAAATCCCAGCTGCTGTGAAGTGTTTCTTGCAACGTGACAGATTTAGGTCAGTGTCATTAACAAACTTCCAGATTGATGTTGCCAGCTTGATGATCACAGAAGATGGCAATTCCCTTCGCACAGGGACAGAGGAAAAGAGAATTTGTCACACTAGATCATTCTGCACATCCATTGGCCTGGCCCAGGCAGAAAAGATGTTAAATATCTACATGGGCTTTGAGTAGAGCATTGGAATGGGAGTCAAATGTTTTCAATCTTGCCTTGTCTCTGCAATTGACTCACTGCATGGCCTTGGCTAGGTCCCTTTATGGCTCGAGGCCTCTGTCTGTGCATCTCCAAAATGAAAAAAAAAAAAAAAAAACATGGATACTCCATTTTTCTCAGTTACTGAGCACATACCTGGTGTCAAGTGCTGTACTAATCCTATAGAGGCAGCAGATATCAAGATAAATCTGCCCCTTACCTTAATACTGTGACTTTATAGTTGCTCTACTTACATATGATGGATATTATTATTTTATTTCACAACATACAAATGCTAAAAATGTTACATTTCTTTCTTTTTAAATATCATATCTGGTTTGAATTGTTACTTACCAGATTAGCAGGATGAACATTGTACTCATTAATGACGTTCCCTTGAACCTTTTCTCAAAGACTGCTTTAATCCTGCACACATACGGTCCCAGGAAAAGGAGGCAGAGTCCTGGTCCTCAGTCTAACCATTATCTTGCAACCATTATCTGGAGTTTCTGTGGAGGAATCCCATGTTACTTTGAGGGTGCTGGTTCTACAGAGAGCTACACTGAGGCCCATTGTAGTAGTCACTTATTGGCCTCAGGGTCTTCACAAAGAGTCCTCGGTACTGCTCTGAAGGACACACCAGGTGTCAATTTTCCAAGGCACCTAGGCCAGCAGTTGCATTGATCCAGTTTCCTGTAAGGAGGCAAAGTGCAGATCTCCATCTGCCTACTCTCAGGAAATCCAAACCACCATGTCATCTCCCAGGGAATCAGTATTTATTTTGCTCCTACTATGTGCAAGTTGCTATAGCTATACTAGATGTTTTTCACTTCATAGTCTCTTTTAATTTTGATAAAAACCTTATGAGATGGGTGATAATATCCTCAACTAAGGATGATGAAACCAGGCTCAGAGAGATGGACTAACTTGCCAAAAGTCACCCTGGTGAGTCTTGGTGTAGGCCTCAAAGGAAGCTGACACCAGAGTTTGTGCTCTTAGCCACTATTCTAAAAAGATGGATGGGTTAGATGGATTTTTTGCACCATCACTAGGCTGACCAGAACCCAAAATGAGACAAGTCATTTGGAGTGGATCAGTTCTTGGGCAAGTAGTTGGTTCAGACACAGCTGCTGTAGGCTGTGGGAAGATAACTACTCAATGGGCTTCACCTGGTGCTGGGAGGATGCAGAAAATAAGTGAGTTTAGAGAGATAGTCCAATCAAACAGCATCAAGGACAGCCATAACAGCACATGGAAAGGGGTAGCCAGGGCAAGTCCTATGACTGCAGAGTCTTACAACAGGCAAAGTCAGAAGGAATGGCAGGCGAAAGGATGTAACACAAGCTCAGGTTCAAGAGCAGGACTCCATACATTAGGATGGGGTGGCCAAATATATCGCAAGGTCTCTTTTCTCCAGGAACAGGGAAACTAGGCAGAAGAACAAGCCAAGAGACTAGAGTAGGGACCCAAGCACTGTGATATGAGAATAGGGGGGGATGGCAGAGGGACTGACTGGATGCTGGGTGCACTTGATCATATGTCATCATGCTGGAAATTCTGCAGTGGCTGCCAGTTGCTCCTAGGATGGGGTCCAGAATCCTCACATGAGTTTCAGGAGTCTCCATCATATGACTACATAATGCTCTCACCTTTGGCTACTGCTACTCTACATTGCTATCCCCAGTTCATTCTCTTCTCTTTCACCTGCAGTGGAACGGGGCCACTGCCTAAATTGTTTACTCCACACGAACAACATTCCTTCCCTCTCTTCATTCAATTTGACTTATCATTCAAGACTCTCATTAAACATCAGATCCCCTGGTGCTTTCTATAACCTCCCCCTGCCCCTCCAATCCAGGTTAGGGGGTCTACGTTGTATACTGCAATAGCGTCCTATCCTTCCTCCTCCTTAACATGTATCACACTTAAAAACTAATGTGCAGCTTCCTCTCTAAACTTTAATCCTCGGAAAATATCTCTTGAATGAATGAATACAGAGTTGAACTCTAACACCTTCAACCCCTACTGGCTAAGGACAATATCTTGTCCAGATCTTACTTTGAGATTGAACTTGTGGGTGGTCATCAAGCGGTGGCAGCTGTCGGGAGAGATGGCCTGCATGCACTGGGAAACCAAGCACGTCCTGCTGGCCTCAATTGCCACTTCAAAATTCAATAAAGCACACTCACCAACGCCTTGGCGTGACAAATCTCCCTGAGCACATCAAGTTTTTGCAGTATTTGAAGGAAATAAAAATAATATCCTCTCTATATTTTTCCACTAATTGAAATTGAGTAGTTTCCCTTTTGTCTGCCAACCTCTCTCTTCAGCCTTACCCCTCAGAGAACTCTCCTCCCAGGTGCTTCCAATTTGCAGGTGCTGGAGGAGGGGTTTTAAGTGAAAGTTCGGTCCTTTCCAGCACTGCAGCAGCAGCCCTTAATGCCAGGAGCAGGGAGCTCACTCTGCTGTCCCTGGCCGGTTGCTAAGCAACATCCCTGCTTGCCTGGAAATGGGGTGAGGATGTTCCAAGCTTTGTCAGGGGAGGGGACACTGGGAACAGTCCCTGGGAGCTTCCCCTGTTACAAATTTAGTCTTTCATTGTCTTGTTTTCATTTTCCATTTTCACTGTTTAAAAACTTTTTCTCCTCGGATGTTACCCTGCCCCTACTTCAGGTTGTAAATATACTTGTTGCCATTTGTCACTTGTGAACTTCTGGAAGGCAGAGGTTTGTCTCTAACTGTTCCACTGAGTTCCTGCCCTGGAGAGGGTTTCAGAGGAGACACATACAATGGAGGAGGCCAAGGAGCATGAAGGGACAATGATTTCAAGCTCCCGTCTTGAGCCATGCCTGGCTCAAACGAATAATGAAAGCTAATTTCAGCTGAATGCTTACTAGGTACCAGGGAGTTCTAGGCAGGGCCTTCATTGCACCAACTCATATAGGAGGTGGAAATCTGGTAAAAGAAATGTTCTCATGGCAACCAGATGGAGTGAGAGTTATTATTCTTCCCACGTGACAGATGAAGAAACTGGGGTACATAGAGGTTTAGTAAGTTTCCAAGGTCGCACAGGTTGTCCAGGGCAGAACCAAGAATTGAACCCCTTAGGGCCTAAGGCCCCATGCTGCTAACCAATCCATCTTACCCTCATCAATGAATGCTTATGCTAACTGAGTAGTTGCAAAACTGAATTGAAGTTATTTGACATTTTTTTGGTGTCCTGATTTCCTCACCGGTGTAATGGAAATAATAACAACTCTCTTTTAGAAATTTGAGAATTAAATAAGATATATGTTAAATACCTGGGACATCATAGAAGCTCAATAAAAATTATGTGCCTTCTTTTCCTCTTCTGTCAATGTGTGCTGAAGCTCATGTTCTAAGACCTGATGGGTCCTATCAGAGTAGAAGGTAGCATTTTATTCCCCCTTTCCAGAGACATCCTTTGCAGAACTAATGCTTATAAAATTCATGTAGAAGTAATGCTTTTGTAAACATTTAAACTTTTTCATGATATAGTATTTTCATTCTGCCTTTCTATCCATAAAGTTTCAGTGCCACTGTAAGAGAAGGAAATCTGGTTTGCATGCTATGGCCAAAAATGACAATTCTGGAATTTCTGGGATCAAGGAGATGCAAATAGTATGAGAAAGCAGGGTGACAGAAGGAAGCTGAACAGGGACAATGAAGACGTCCTCCCAGAACCTCACCTGCTGTTCACAGATGTCACACTTCCTCCTCACCAATCCAAACTAAAGATCACCCCTAGGCATCTTGGTCTACATCGGATGGACTTGGAATAGGTTTTCAGGAGGCTTGGACCAAAACTGGTTCCAGCTCCACCCACTATGCTGAAATGTGGGCATTGGCTCAGCTGGAGATGAAGGGTCTCCTTTTTGTACCTTAGCTTTGGAGAACAGACTGCTGTTTTCATGTCTTGACCTCAATTACCCCTGCCACTGATCTCTGCCTGCCCACTTCACTCCCTAAGACTGCTCTTTCCTAGAAAAGGGCCATGTACAAGTCAATAGTGCTTTGCCAAAAAGGTGGTAGCTCCACCCAGACCCAGTAGGCTTCCCTGAGGTGTCTGAGAAGGAATAAGAAATGCGTCTGGGCTCCGAGCCAGATCACGCTCTCACAGATGGAAAATCTGCCCCAGACAGCTCATTCCTTCTGGGTCCCTGATGAAGCTCTGTGATTTCAGGTGTCAGTACATTCAACACTATCTGGATACCCTTGATTCTGGCTTATGGAGGGATTTAATGGTTCTATATTAAAGGAGTCATGCCAGATGCCTTTTATGGTCTGGCTCTTCTTATAGACAAATTTGTTAGAGGACTTATTTGTACTTATTATGGAAACAGCATGTGGCATAGTTAGAAGACCTGGATTTGGAGACTGACAAATCATTCCTGCCTCACTAGCTCTGCACCCACAGTCAAGTTACTTCACCTTTCTAAGACTCAGTTTCTTCATGTGTAGACGGAAGTGGTGATTAAATCACCTCATTGGGTTGCCGTGATGTTAAATAAGATGGTATGGTCTGAATGTTGGTGTCTCCCCAAATGTTTATGTGTTGGAACCTAATACCAACTGTGAGAATATTAAGAGATGGCAACTTCAGGAAGTGATTAAGTGACGAGCCTCCACCCTCCTTAATAGGGATAATGCCCTTATCAAAGAGCCTGGAGAGAGCTCCATTGCTCCTTCCACCATGTGAGGACATAGGAAGAAGGTGCCATGTATGAGGAGCAGGCCCTCACCAAACACCGAATCTGCTGATGCTTTAATCTTGGACTTTCCAGCCTCCACAACTGTGGGAAATAAATCTCTGTTGTTTATAAATTACCTAGTCTGAGTATTTTGTTATGGCAGCCTGAATGGGCTAAGACATAAGGTAACTTACATCAAATTCTTACTATATAGTGCTTGGCTCACTATAGTGCTATGAGCTCAGGTGATTTTAGCTGTTATGATTAATTTTCATATCTGTTTGTCTAAGTTATATTTTTATTGATGTCATTTTTTTTAACAGGTAGGCTATCTATCTATAAGCCAGGCACTGTTCTAGGCTCTTTAAAAGTGCTTATTTCTCATACAGCTGTATCAGGGAGGACATATTAATAATCTCTTTCCTACAGAAAAAGAAATTGAAGCACAGAGAGGTTAAATATCTCATTCAAATCACACAGCTAGTAAATAGCCAACATCTAAGCCCTATTTCCTGTCTCCCAGCCCATGCTCTTAGCCACAGTGCCATGCTGCTGTTATTTCCTCATGTCAGGAACAATGTTGAGTGTAATGGTTAAATCACTAACCTATGAATTGGAAAATTTGAGTTCTAATTCTGGTTTTGTAGATGCTTGATAATTCAGAAAAATCTAGCACTTGGGTCTAGTCTTTAAGCTCAGAATACTTTTATATATTAACAAAATAGTTGGTAACATTATTAATTTATAATTATGTGTTATACAATTAGCACCATATAATTAACAAACCCTTGGCAGTGTTTACAATTACCTCCTAATTTATAAGAGCATTACCATATCTTTACTCATTCAAGCCTGTGGCAAAGTCAGTCCAATCTTTGGGCCCTGGTAAGGCTTGCAGGAATCACTAGACAAGGGAAAGCACAGTCATCTTTGGTGACATCAACACTAAAATTTAGACTCTTGGCTTGGCTATTCCTTCTTTCTCCTTACCATCATCTCTGAAGCTTTTTTTTTTTTTTTTAATTTTTATCAAGGCCATTTTCTCCTTGGGCTAAATATCTCCATTTAGACGTGTTACCAAGTCTGTGACAGCAACTCCTTGCCTACTCTCAGGGAAAGACTGGCCCTTAGATGAAACCAATACAGCTTCCGGGGATGTTGACCACACCAGCAATTTTGGGAGTAAAGGTCAAATACTCAACTCAGGGAGCAATACAAATTGTGATTCATGAAACCTATTTGTTTATTCCAAGATGATTAATGGACACTTTTCTTCACTGATTTAATAATCTCTCCTTTAGGCTTTATGTCCACCGTGGTACCAGATTCAGTGAACTAGACTCTCTGTCCACAGATGATACAATACATACCAAGGCGTTCCTTTTCATCCTTTAACCTAACTCCTTATTATCCAGTTTAGATACTTCTTTCTTTTAATTAGTACTTACAGAAAACATATCTACTTAATAAATTTGGATCTAGCATATGTTGAGTTTTATTAAAGTGGCCATAGCTACCATTCCCACTGGATTTATCTTTATATAAAGACACCTTCCCTGAGGGCAGTATGGTGCTATATAAACTTGATAGGTGATCCTAGTTCAAACTATGCTTGAAGTAGTAAAAAGGGAACTAAACTCATGGTTTAGACTAGATCAGAGGTACTTACCCAAGGTTGGTAGCATTCCAGAATGTCCAAGAAAGGTTTCAAAGAATCTGTGAAATATTATACAAAAGTGTATGTGAAGGTACATTGTTACTGGGAAAGAGCCCACGGCTTTCACATATCTCAAAGAGATCTGTAATATCCCCCAAATAAACTAAAACTAAAAAGATCTCTAATTCCCACCCCACCAATTAACTAGGAGACAAGTTATTTGATAATAATAAAAAAAAAAAAACGCTTGAAGTTATTACCTGCTCCTTGATTGACTCAAATAGATCCCATTCCACTCCCTGTATCCATCTTGATTTGTGAGTTTGTTGAGAGGGGTGGAGGGTTCCAAGCCAAGCAGTCAGAGAACACACCATATGCCTGGACTCAGAATGCTGACAGTTAGACCCATACTAAAATGTAAGGAGTGATCTGACACTACGGGCCCTGATAAAGGTTTGGAGAGAGAAGAAATACTGAGACAGGAGAGTTCCCTTAGGAAACCCCTTCCCTCTGGGTTATTAGGGTTAGGGAGGTTAGAGTCACTGATATTATGCAGTTTTCAGGAAGAGAGTGACCTCTACTCAGCCCAGGATCATTATAACCAACCAAGGATTTGGTTGATTCTCAACTGGAAAAATGTCTATGCATAAGATTTTGGTGACACAAGAAAAAGAATATGTGTGTATGTGACTGAATATATTAGATATATATACACACATATACATAGACACATATATAGAGACATATTTATCTATCTATACACACATAGAGAAAGAGAGAATGAGAACATGCATGTAAGTTTGGTAACCCATTAGTATTAATGGCATGCGGCTGATCCTTGATCCTTGTACTGATTAGGAAATTACGGTAGACAAACTTTCACTTTGAGATAATAAAAAAAGAACCTAAACTCATGGTCAGTGTTCAAAACCTGTAGAATAGCTTTGGGTATAATTCCTTACCTCTGAAAGTTGAAGTTTTAAAGATCTTTAAAGACTCCTTTAGCCCTAAAATTCCATGATTTCATGTGTCCAGTCTTCTCTCCATTCTTCCTGGTAAATTAACCATCTTTAACCCTTATGATGAGTTTTGCTTAAAAGTCTGTTATGACTGCTATTAACATTGCTACATCAGCTTTCTCTTGGTCAATATGTATCTAACATATATTTGTCAATTATTTTCACCTGTTCTTTATCTTTTTTTAATTTATAATTTGTAATCTGATAACCTCTGTTTTTTTAACCAACTGGTTTTATCCAGTTACATTTATTGTGATTATCTGTATAGTAAGTTTTGTTATTGTGTTTGTTCATACATGCCCAGCTATTTTAATGATTCTTTTTCTCTCCCTTTCTGCCTTTTCAATTTTTAATTTTTTCCTCTGTTAACTTGAAAGTCATATGATTCATATTAATTATTTCAAGGGTTAATCACTCTTCACCCTTTGACTCTGTGCTCTCTTTCCCTGGTCATGTATCACCATCTAGTGGATTCATATTATTATCAGTTTTTTTTTTTCCCCCTAGAAAACAGGGACAAGGATATTTATCATTCAGATCAGTTTGTCAATATAGACAACCCAACAAGACACTTCACATCCCAGATTACATTCTTGGACTTGACTAATCCCAAAGCCTCATTCCTACTGTGTTCATTTTGCTCCCCTACCTTCCTTGCACTTTGCAAAATACAGTCCCTACGTAACTATTATTTTAATCGCTGAAGGGAGCCTTGCCGTTAGTGTGACCTCTTCTTGCCCTCCTCTTTGAAGGGGGCAGATGTGTCAGGGTCCAGAATTTTCCAATGATTTTATTTGATAGCTAATTAATGGCCTTCTGTGGTTTCCATAGCAATGCCACGCTTTGCTGCCAGGCCTTATCCAAATGGGCATTCTATTCACTCTTGTGTCTTAGCATCAGCATATTAATCAGACACCATAGGTCTTTGGTTGCTGCATCAAATTGGTAAAACACTAATTGAATTAAAATCTTACTTAGAGGCTTCAGGCTTCTCTTCCTCCTAGCCAGAGGAGAGCCTGATTAGCTCAAAGGGCCAGCCAGACCCAAGCAGGAGGCATTTGGAAATGCACAGAACTTTCTTTCCCTTCATGGCAAAGTATTTCCTCTCATCTTGAAATAAATATTTTGGCTGGGCACGGTGGCTCATGCCTGTAATCCTAGCACTCTGGGAGGCAGAGGTGGGAGGATCGTTTGAGGTCAGGAGTTCAAGACCAGCCTGAGCAAGAGCAAGACCCTGTCTCTACTAAAAATAGAAAGAAATGATTTGGACAGCTAAAAATATATATGTAGAAAAAAAAAATAAGCCGGGCATGGTGGCACATGCCTGTAGTCCCAGCTACCAGGGAGGCTGAGGCAGAAGGATTGCTCAAGCCCAGGAGTTTGAGGTTGCTGTGAGCTAGGCTGACGCCACGGCACTCTAGCCCAGGCAACAGAGTGAGACTCTGTCTCAAAAAAAAAAAAAAAAAGAAAGAAAGAAAGAAATATTTTGATGTCTGATTTTTTTTCTCTCTCCTTGAAAATTTCTCTACTTCCCTGGCCTTTCTAATCACTAGGCATTGCTGCATTTTCTCTGTAAGATGAAGTGAGTGAGTTAATATTTTCAAGGTGAAGGGAAGAAGCTTTTCCCATGCATGCAGTTGGTGAAGTCTGGGAAGGAACTTGGGTTGAAGGTCCTAATTGAATAGTGATAAGGATTAGGTAGCACGGTGCTTATGAAGATTGCCTTGCAATCTGTAAAGTGTTGTGCAAATACAAGGGTTTATTATATTAGGAGTCTTTGAAAGTGCCTGAAAAGTGAAGAGGAAGGAGAAAAGAAAGAGAAGGAACTGAGGAACAATCGGTCTGCAATTCATTCTTCAGATCATAAAGACTATGGATAATTGTTTTCACTTCACATATAGAATCAAAATCTTCATTTCTCTTGGTAGCTTTACCATTTAATGTGACACCTTTTAAAATTATTATTATACCTGACACTTAAATACATCATGCATATTTAAAATGATGTATTTTTGCATTCACTGTTCCTTTGGTCATTCTGTTCTTTATTACTTGCCCAACTCCTGGTCATTTTTCAACATTCAGAATGAACAAGTCCCTTCTATAAAGGCTCTTACAACCTCACGAACAGAGTTAATAAGGTCTTTAGGACTCCACTCTGTGTCCCTGACTGCATGATAGCATTCATCATGGTATACTGTAATTATTGTTTTTTAATTGGTTTATATGTTTGCCTTTTTCATTAGTTTGTGATTGGCACAAAACCATAAACCATTTCCTTACAAATCTTTGTATTTCTGACATGCCCCATTCATCTACTAGGTATTTAAGAAATGCTTGATGATTTACTGACCTTCTGAAAAATCCTGTGCTTGATGGATAAGCTGTGATGTAACCTCTGGCATGAAGGATTTCCAACCTAAAGGAACACTGAAGCCTTCCAAAATCTGAGCTCTAAAAACCTATGTTAGTGTAAAGCACATATAAAGTTGGTATAGAATATATGCTAATTCATAATAAAAACTGAAATATTAATATTGGAATTTATCATTTTGGAAAAAGAATCCTCCCTTCACACACACTTAAACAAACTAGATAATGCTTTACCTCTTATGCATTGAAGTCCTGGCCTTCTTTCACCTCAAAATAAACTACATTAGAGATAGTGTTCACTTTGTGTTCTGTTGTCCCAGACTCCAGTGACCTCTGAGATAGGGCTTTGTGTTTTATCTAGGATAGCACTACCTTGAGAGAGAAATGCGCATTCCAGAGCTGGAGCTAGTGGGTGAAAGTATGCAAAGCTGGTCAAGGTACAAAAGGATATTCTAATAATTAGATTTGTTTTATAACACAAGCTGGAATGGGAGCTATTACTCCACCTCTCTGAAAGAATTCAAGGAAAGTGGAAGATAAAGCTAATTAGCTTCATATCCCTGCTATGGTCCAGCCAGTCACTAAATAGTGGTGATTTTCCAATGATGATGAAGAGATTTGCACTGGGGAGAAGTTTAGACCACAGTAGGTCTATTTTCTCTTTCAAGCCTAAAATTCTGTGGTTCTGTTTTTCTCTGCCAATTCAGAAATGAAGATCCAGATGCTCAGGAAACATCTTTTGCAGGTACCACCTTAGCAAAAAGATAAACTCAGAGTTCCTGGGGACTAAAAAGTGATGTCTGTCCAAATCCTCTACACAACTGTTTTCAAATGAGCTCTTTCTTGAGTCTCTCATTCCAATTTAACCCCCATGTCCCTCACAAGGCTTCTCACCTTCCACAGGTGCCAAGAAAGTGGCAGTGTTGATATAACTGTGAGGAGGTGGGTGGGAGAGGTAGGTGTGTGCATGTGCACATGTATTATGAGTTAATCAAAGGAGATATATATGTGTATATTTTAGATACTTCCTTGGAAAAGTCTGCCTGGTAGACCAGTGAATGCAATACTAAAACATACCCAATTTGGCTTTACTTTGGCCACTGATTTTATTCAAGCTAAACTTTAATATGAAAAGAATTTTTGAGAAATCTGAAACTATTTTTTTTTTTTTTTGGAGGAAAGAGAAAGTAGGTGGGAGGAATTTCTTCACACCCACGCACACACACGCACATACACACACACACACACACACACACAATCTATCCAAACCTCAGACTGGAAAATACTTTATCTCTTGGCAGCTTTGTTGTTAGAGAAAATACAAAAGTGGACATCATGATTTGGAAAAAGGTGTATTGCCAAGGAGTCAGAATGTGGGGTCTGAGAACTTATTCAGTCAGTAATTCTGGGTGTAAAAATGGTCATGTCATTCTTCTCTGAATCTATTTCCCAAACTAAGGGGTTGACTAGCTGATATTCAAGATTACTGATTGTCCTATGATTATGTGAATGTATTTCCTTCCAATCCCACCTGTTGGGCAGCTTCTGTAAGTGTTAGTGTATTCGGGATGAAAGAAGCCATATGGGTAAAATAGCAGTGTCATCGTATCCCCCCCCAACCCCGTGTGAGAATGCGTCAAAAGAACCACAAGGAATTAAGCATAAAGAGTGAAGAAATCTTAACCGAAGAAATATCTTCTTTATCTATGTCCATTTCCTCCCACAAGGAAAAATGGCAGTGTCAGTTGTACATTACATATATCTCTCTCTCATTTTAGTGTTTAATCTTAGCACCTGCACAGCAGAGATCTCTACAATTCATTGCATATGCTTTCTCCCTTCTCCCCCCTCAATACAGCACCTGAGGCCTAAGAAGCAACTCCCTCAAAGCTCCACAAAAGGCTGAGACCCTTCTTCATGACAGAGTATAGAAATAACAAACATGCCCAACGGTTTTATACAGTTGCTAGAACGTTTTAGTTTCCAACAAATGAAGATTTTTCTCCTTTTCTTTGAATATTAATTACATTTTACAAATTTTTCGGGGTTTTTTTGTTTTGTTTTGTTTTGTTCTGTTGTGTTTGTACAACAAAAGGGAAAGTCCATGGCAAGGAGTCCCAGGTTAGCAGAGTTTGGCTGTCATCTGGTCCGACTGTTTGAGGATCTCCGTGTTGTAGAGGTCCAAGGCGTGGTTCACTCTGATGATCTCGCTGTTGGTCAGTTTCAGGCGGTGTTTCAGCATACAGGAGAACAAGTCCAGCTGGGGTTTCCCCGGGGCCACAGGAGGGGCCAGGCGGTTAATTCGGTCCCGAATATCCAACAAGAGGAGCATCACGGACGAGGAAGAATAGAACTGGCCGCCTTGTGTGTAGGACTGGTTGACCTGCTGCACCGCGCTGCGAAGGAGGTCGGCGTTGAACCTCAAGCTGTACCCGAACACCTGCACATCCGAGATCTTGATGTAGAACTGCCTCTTGGAGGGATCGGACAGGTCCACGGGGCCCTGGCCAGTCTCGTTACGCAGCAGAGTAGGTAGCCGAGTCCGACTACGTAGGTAGATGTGGACCGTCTCGAAAAACGTTTTCCACCGATTGCCCAGCAAGAGAGTCCAGTTGTAGCACTGGCTGTTTTGGAGACGGATCTTCTCCCAGCGTGGGTAGCCAAATTCCCCGAAGGGCATGTTCCAGCCCTCCGAATGGCTCCCGCTGAAGGGGTTGACATAGACAAAGAACATGGGGTCCAGGCTGCTGTTGCGCATCTGGCAGATGCGCATGGACATGCCGATCACCATGTGTATGAAGTCCATGCGGTTCTTGTTGCTCTTGAGAGTGAGGGACATGCGCTTGCGCCACCGCGGGTCGAAGAAGGTGTCGAGGCGGATCTCGTTGCTGATGAAGGTGGTGTGCACGTACAGGCGCGAGTCCATCTTCTGCAACAGGTACTTCAGCTCCAGGTCCTGGAAGTCCAGGTCGGTCTCAAAGCTGATGAACTGCTCGCTCCGCTCCGAGTCCACGTTCTGGGGTTCACAGCGGCCTCGGTACAGCTTGTAGCCCTTGTTGCAGGAGCCGCAGAGCGAGATGTTGGCCAGGCTGCACATGGCACAGCTGTTGTTCCCGCCGATGATACAGGGTATGGGGCGCTGGCACAGCGTGGTGCTCCCGTGGCACACGCAGCTCCTCTGGCTCTCCAGGAAGGTTCCCCAAAACCCATTCTCATTACAGTAGAGAAGCGACTGGACCCTTGCAAGCCACTGCTGAATTGTCCTGGGGGACAGAGGGAAAATGGAGAGCGTTACCACCAGGGGCGGGGCTGTGAGTTGTGGTTATCCAACTGATAATGCAAATTGGAGGGCCCAAAGGGTGAAAGGACTGGGCAGAGCGGTTAGGATAGGAAGGGCACTGAATATAAACTGTAGGAACTACATCGTAGTTCCTCCTAATGCCACCAACCAGCTGAATGACATTGTACTTTACCCTTTAAGCCTACAATGTTCTCATCTGCAAAGTGAAGGGGTTGGAGTGAATGTTCTTTGGGGCGCCTTCCTGCTGTGTGATTCCATTACAGGACAGTCCCAAAGAAGAAGTTTGATTCAGGAAATTAAAGTGTCTAAATTCAAATACCCCTTCCAGATGACAACATTGTAAAAAATCAGCAACAGAAAAATCCTTAGGGGTTATTTCTTTTAACTCACATCAGATGTTTCCACCCGCTTCACAGATTCCTCCCATGAGGTTATATGATATCTAACAACTTCAATGAAAACAAATTATATCTTATAATACTATAGAAATCAGGTAGTGCTTGCATAATGAGTATCTTACATGATCTTCACAGTGGTTTTTCAAAACATGTAAGAATGGAGGTTTTTTCCCCCATTTTTCCAGAGCTCCAGACTCTCAATTCAGTGGCTTAGTCATTGCAACCTGTATCTCCAGGCTCTCTACCCATAGCCCCTGCACACTATAAATGATACCAAAGTCTACACCCAGATTTTAGCCACTGAAACATTCCAATGAAGATAGATACTCTATCAGATAAGAAGCAACAGAAGAATAGGTAAAAATATGTAAGGCAGTCAGCTTAGAGGCCTCTCATCTTTCCTCATTTCTGCACAAGTCATCTCTTGGCTGTCTTCCATGCTACCAATAATCCTTTACATGTGTCTAGCACGTTTTACCCTGCACAGGATATATTCCCTCCCATTTTCTCACTTGAGCCTCACAATAACACTCTGAAAATAGCTTGGGACTTGAGGTCAGTCAGAGATAGCCTAAAATCCTGGCTTCTCCACATGCAAGCTGAGGCAATGCTGGGCAGTTTTCTTCGCCTTCCTAATCATCCTTACCACACAGAGCTGTTGTGAGGATTACATGAATTTTTATGTGAAGGCTTAGCTCCAGACTTGGTAGTTAACCAGAGCTTTATAAAAGTTAGGTCTTGTTATTCCTGCAAAGGGATTGTCAGCTCTATTTTATAAACATGGCAATGGAAGTTCAGAGGTGAAATGACGGGCTCGACGTCATACACCCAGTCAGCAGAGAAGTCTCCTGGCTCATAGATATGGCCTTTTGCAATACTATCAAGCGAGAGTCAAGAAAGCCTTTCTTAAGGCTGCAATGTGTGATGGTGATGGTGATGGCAACGGTGTGGGTGGCTCTGATCCCCATTTTATGAAGCTGGACACGGCAGCCGATTTGCACTGGACTCCCTCTGGTAGGGAGGGTTAGAATCCATGGAATCCATTACACTAATGGGCCACAATCACCAAACCACAAACACCAAGAGCCTAATTAAGCAATAGAGCCAAATGTTGAGAAGCATGGGTGTTGGCCCAAGCACGGCTGAGTTCAAAGCTCTGTTTTGTAACCAGGAACAAATCACTTTGTCTCTTTAAGCCTCGGTATCCATATCTAAAATGAGGCTAATACAGCCCATCTTAGGGAGCCGGTGAGAGGATTCAGTGAGATAATACATTTAAAGTGCTTAGAAGAGTCTGGCAGAGAGCAATTATGAAAAAGGTAATAATAAAAAAGTACTCTTATCCCAGAGAATAAGCTCTTCCTTTGAAGGTATTGAGACACTTTCAGGGATTTCGCTATCTCGCTGGAGTTTGAGGAAAAACCATTTTGTCATATCCATTTGAAAATGGATACTGTTGAAATGGCTTCCCAGTATGCCTTGCTCTAAGTGAGTTGCTTATCAGCTGAGAGAAAATGGCGGAATAATTAGTGCCTCTTGAAACCCTGTGCCTTTTAAATCCACAGAACCATCCACACCCCTGGGAATAAGGCCCCCCTCACAACATCCAAAACACTGTACTGAAGCCCCTTGCTTTCTTGTCAGTTTCCCCTCCAGGCTCTTCAGTTTGAGAGGAAGGGTCCCTCTTTCCCAAACTATCTAGCCCAGATCCTGCCTCTATAAATGTCTGCTGAAGGAATGAACAAAGAATATTAATATTTTTCTTCGTAGTTTTCATTAACATTAACAAAAAGAAAAACAAACGCCTCCCTCTCCCCTCGTGACCACAGGATTAGTTTTCCATACCATCCACCCACACAGCTCCAAGCCTCCCCGGTTTCTGCTCCTGAGACCAATCCTATTACAGCCTGGAGAACAGCAGCAGGCCCAGCCTTTGGGACACGGGGCTGGAATGATAATGAGCTGCATGGCTTCCACCTCCCAAACCAGAACATTGACTGGATATTGGGGATGAGTCATCTGATATTTTTGTGAGCTGCAGGGGCCCTCCACGCGGCTCTGATTGCGTGGTTCCTTCTGACGAGAGCGTCATTTCAAAAATGCCTCTTTCAAATGGCCCACACTTGCCCCTGTCACTCCCTCTCCAAGTGACAGGACAGTACCCCATTTAGAGCTCCTCTGTCCCCATCTGCAAGGCATTCTATAACCCCGCAGAGCGCCCCCTTTCTCGTGTCTTATCATTGGGACCCTTTGTCGGGACCACAGCCCCCACTCCTTGAATCAATGCTTCATTGTGGCTGAACTCTCAGAATCCTCGGTGGGGGAAATAAAAGGATGAAAGTTCCTGGTGATGCTGCCATAAGCAACCGAGCTCGTGGCAAATTAGGATTCCGGCCCTGTCGAGCAGGAGGGATTGGGGACAGAGGCCCTCTGAGCCGCATTCGCGAGCTGCATGGCACCTGCATCTCCTGACCTCAGAATAATCACGAGGTTGTGGGCTGTATCAAAGAAGGCATTAATGATATAGCGAGAGGACTTAGAAAGGAGGTGGTGTTCAGGGTGCAGGGAGTGTGAGGCCGGGGGAAAGGGTGGAAGATGGGGATGGGTGACGACGAGAGAGGAGAAAAGGATTTGGTGTTGGAGATGGTGGAGAAAAAGCTAGAGCAGATGAGCAGGCAGGGGCTACGGAGGAGATATTGGACGGGGAGAATGTGAGAGAATGAAATCAGAGTGGGTAGGATAGAAACGGAGAAATTCAGCCAAGCCGTCATCTGTCATAACTCTCAGATTCAGGGAATATGGGCACTGAATGCACCATTTGAGGGCAGGCCCATCATCCGTCCCCCTGCTTTTCTGCAGAGGCCAGTGGTGGTGGGGAGAGTTGGAAAGGGGGAGCAATGTTACCAGTGAATCCTCATCCCAAAGGCCAGTGAACTGTCCTTCAAATTTCAATGTTTCATTTTGAGGTGAAGAATAGAATCCAAAAGTCAAGCTCATTCCATTTCGTGTGTGTTTCTAATACAAGCAAATTCCAATAAGGAGGAAGCAGCCTCAATCAGGTCAATCTCCTATACCTTCTCCATCTCCAGCCAGCGCTCTGAGTAGTAAACCCTGCGTTGATAGTCATGAACCTCGCAAGACTGAATTGCAGGCAGAACCCTACACCAGCTGAGGGGCATCTGTGGCTTACAACGATCGAGTACTCACTGTATACCAGGCGTGGTGCTGGAGGCTCTTCATACTGTTCCCCTGAGCAGCACGTAAAACCATCTCAGGGTTACAGATGAAGATAAATGAGTCCTTGAGAAGTGAGGCAGCTTGTCTGAGATCACAAAGGCACTCCACACTCAAATACCAGCCTTTCTACCTCTGGCCTTGGCACACTTTCTTCTATGTATCATAATGTGAAATTATAATGGTAGGGCTAGCAAGAAGAAGGAAGCGTGCCACAAGAAGAGAAATAAATGGAACTAATGGAAAAACACTAAAAGTTTGAGCTTGTGAAGGGCCTATTATGACATGCCTCACTTCCTCTGGACCTGCCAGGGTCCCTCTTCTCCACTCGTGGATAATTGGGGCTCCCAACAAGTGCATAGAAAGAGGCTGGGGACCAAGGGTAAGAGAGACTGCTATCTATAAATACCATTTCCCAGGCTAGTTGGTGACAGCTTGCCGCAACCCTGGCAACACAGAAGCAGTTTAATAGGCCTGCTCCAGAGGGGAGGGTGTCACAGAGGCTGACACAGTCCCCCTGAAACACAGTCAGTGCGAGGTAGGGGGGAGCAGGTTTCAAAATGCTTTCCTCGGTCCCTAGGGATCCAAAGCATCTTCCATTTGCAGCCAGAGCTGAACTCCAATACATCTAAATCAGCATCTTCCTGTTGGATGGGATTTCAATTCATTCTGATAGGGGCTGGGAGGAGGGGAGGAAGGAGCAAAGAGGAAGGAGAGAAGGGTGGGGGACTGCATTTTCATTTCTAAACTGGAAAACGCTGGAGCCTGATTGATAGGCTCCAAATGAATCAGCTTGGACCACAGAAGCAGAGAACCTTCAAGAAACCTTGGAAATGTCCAGCCCATCTCCCTCATGTTTACACCTGAACACAGAGACTTGGTTGCTAAGGGGTAAGATCAGTGTTTCTTGAGTGCTTTCTACATCATGGTGGTTATCCCTTTATCCTCACACCAACCCCACAAGATAGGACTCTGTTGTGATTTACAGTGCACTAATGAGGGCATTGAAGACCAGAGAGAGACTGTAACTCACCCGTGGTCACACAGCATGGGCAGAGCAGACTAGAGTTCAGGATTTCTGGGTCCAAACCCAGTGAGCTCTCAATGACCCTGCTGCTGTATATTCCTTGCCCTGTAAAACCCCAGACTGGAGGAGAAACTAAGCCCTGGGCCACGGAAACACCTCCGCTGCCCCCCTGCAGGCTCTGTCTTTGCCTCAGCCAGGATTTTCTGGCGATCTGACAGGTCTCCTGGTGACACAGCATGGAGTCACTCGTCATTTGGAGGACAGGAGGCTCTGCCACACAGGGCTTCCAATCAGTGCTTTCAAAGGTACACTTCTCCCTTTCAGAACCCCCCGGCTGGGGAGCCCAGGCTGGGGTTCCTAATTCAAGCAAACTCCCTGCTGATTTTAATTGGAGGTTTTGCCTAAGATGGGAATGCAGAGACAGGCCAGTGGCATTTTAGGGGAGATCATACAAATCGAGTGCCAAGGAGAGAGGGAGAAAAACAGATCTAGGCTAAAATAGAAAGATATAATCCATAACTCCCATTTGCTTACCACGAGCATGTATTTAAAAGTGGAGAGGAAATGAAAAAAAAAAAAAAAAAAGAAATTGGAGTTCTGAATTATTCTTTTATTTATGCCCTGTGCTTCTTCCCTGGCATTTCTTTGACATTGTAATGGGTGTCTGAGTAATTCTGTGAGACTCCACAAAATGTATATTCCATAGACCACAGACTAAACTGGGAAGACAAACAGTTGTTTTTTAGGTTTCTGGTGATGCACTGCTTTTTAGTTGTGCTGTGTATGACTCTGTGTGTGTGTGACTGTGTGTATGTGTGTGTGTGTGTGTGTGTGTGTGTATTTTAAAGGAATAGAGCTGATGAAAAATGAATATGTCAAGTCAATGGTGTCAGAATGCTTGAGGCTCAACTGAAAGGAGGATCAGAAATGTTATGGATGTGCTAGTGTGAATTATAACCAGCCATCAGACCTACTCTGTTCATTATTTTTCCCAGATAAATATTTAGCTTTTAATCATTCCCCTCTTTGAGTTTCTATCTTTGCATTAATAATTCGTTTTTCCTTTTCTCAGTTATTCATTCACATAATGTTAGAGCCTCATTGAGTGACTCATACTAATAAGGAAGAAAAGACCAAAAGAAGATGTTATGGTCTGTCACCATGCTGAAGATGTTTTCTAGTTCGGAATTGTGGTATGAAGGCCATAGGTCTTACTGGGAGGGCAGGGATGCGGGGTGGAGGGAGGAAGGAGGAGAGCAGCAAGGTAGAAATGCAATGGGGTCTTTAAAATTAGGTTGTCAGGAGCTTAATTGGGGAGGATTATGAAACAATTTTTGCAATTACACAGTTCTGTGTCTGGAAGGAGGTGACAGGCAACATCAGCTGCATATTCAAATTCAGCACTTCGCTTTGGGGCATGGAGGTGTTGAAGACAAGTGAAGGAAGGTGCCAGAAGCCTCTTAGGGATGACAGAAGGGCTAAAAACAGCAGGATGCTCCCAGGTGGAGGGAAGCAGGCCTGGTTTATTCCTGGGCGGGAGTCAGGTTGGAGACTGAGAGACTCAGACCAAAAGGCTATCCAGTAAAAAGGGGCTAGTCAGAGTCTCAAGGACGTTAACCCTGAAGTGCAATAATGGCCATCTCTATCAGTAATCTGGGCAGGGAGGTGGGGTGGCCTTACATGTGGGCCCAAGTTAAATAAGTACTGGGTCCTGCTCTACCACTATTTGACAGCGGATATTTGGCCTTAAATAAGTCACCTGACTTCTTTGACCCTCAGTTTTCTTATCTGTCAAATGAGGGAGGATAATGCCTACCTTGCACTTTGTCTGAAGAGCTAGAACTGAACATACAACATTCCTGAGAGGTTTCCAGTGAAAAGAAGCAATGACTGACCATTAACCATTATCATTACCAAGGGCAAAGGATGACCATTATAAACGTCCCAGGTAAAAATATTCCTCTTGGTTATGAGAACAGCCCAGCTGATTATAGCCTAATATCGTCATCTCCCTGGTCATTCACTCCTCATAGTTCTAATGAATGCTGTCACCATGATGCTTGCAGAAGAAAGAGCTAGATGTGAGCTTTGGAGTCAGAAAAAAATGTATATTGAATCATCACTCTGCCATTCATTATTTAACCTTGAGCTAATTGCTTGTCCTTTCTAAGGTTCAGTTTTCTCAACTACAGAATGGAGTAATAATACATTCCTTGTAAAGCTGTTCTGAGGCTCAGATAAGATGATGTATATAAAGCTTCTGACATATAATAGGTGTCTACTGTCTCTTAGGAAAACAAACTATAGTGTTTGTTTTCTCGAACACCTATTATTATATTAGTGTTTGAACTTGCATGGTAAATGGCCCTTTGAAATCAGTAATTATAGACTTAAAAACTCAGAGGGGGAAAGAACTCAACAAGTGCTGCTGGGTCAGTTGAATATCAATATTAAACAAAGGAAATCTTAACAATTAACCTCTTCTGTACTCTAAAATCAAAACAGATGGATTGCAGACATAAATGCAGAAAGTAAAACAACAATCACAGCAACAAAACAGCTTTTGGAAGAAAACACAGGAGAGCACCTTTGTGACACTGGAGTAGGAAAAGATCTTTTAAAAGCACTCACCATGAAAAATTGATTAAGAAGACTACATTAAGATTTTTTTTAATCCATTAAAAGATACGATGAAGAGAGTGAAGAGACAGCTCTCAGTGAGAGAATATATTTGCAATACATCTAGCCAATAAAAGTTTTTATTCATAATACATGCTGAGCTTTGAATGTTTGCATTCTCACAAAATTAATATGTTGAAATCCTAATCCCCAGGGTGATGATATTTGGAGGTGGTGCCTTTGGGAGGTGATTAGGTTATGAGAGTTGAGCTTGCATAGATGCATTTAGTGCCCTTATAAATGAGGCACAATGGAGAGAGACCCTTTGTCTCTTCCACCATTTGAGAACACAGCAAGAAGGTGAACCAGAATGCCCTCACCAGACACTAAATCTGCCAGAACCCTGATCTTGGACTTCCCACCCTCCAGAACTGTGAGAAATAAATTTCTATGGCTTATAAACTACCCAGTCTATGGTATTTTGTTATAGCAGCCTGAGTGGACTAAGACAATACAGAAAGAACAAATCAATGAGAAAAAGGCATATAACCAAAAGGGAAAATAGGCACTTCATAAAAGGGGCTATTCAAAAAGGCCAATAAGCAATGAATTTCCACTTCATTCACTGTCAGGATAAGGCAAATTAAAACTGCAATAAGATACCACTCAGCAGAATGGCTAAAATAAAATTAAAATATAAAATTAAAAAGATGGAAAGCACTAAGTGTTGGCAAGGATGTGAAACAACAGAAACTCTCCTTTGCTACTGGTGGGGTTGAAACTTGCCTCAACAAATTTGTAGAACTGGAAGTATCTACTAAAGTATTTAGTAAGAAGAACCTACGAACACACTATGTCCCAGCAATGCCACTCCTAGTCCCTACCCCACAAAAAGGCATATATATAAGTTCACCAAAAGACACGTGTAAAATTGCAGTACTATTTGTAATCATGACAAAGTGGGGACTGAGCAAATGACCACCAGTGATAGAATAGACCTCTACTCACACAATGCAACGCTCTTGAGGCTGAATGAGACACAACGACACAAAACAACTTGGAGGAATCCATAGAAGAGTGAAAGGGTGAAAGCAGCCAGACACAAATATTAATAGTTCATACTATTATACATAAAAGTATATATACTATATACAAGTATTGATAGTTCATACTATTATATATAAAAGCAAAACTGACCTATTGTGGCTGAGGCAGTTTGAAAAGAAATTCCCTTGAGGAGAAGGTTGATAGCTCTGAGAAGAAGAAGCAGGGGGCTTGTTCAGTGCAGATAATGCCCTAGTTTCTGATCAGGGTGCTGGTTAAATGTGTGAATTCAGTTTCTGAAAATTCATCTTGCTGTACATTTATGTCGTTTTCACTTTCAATATGTATGTACTACCTTCAATTTGTCCCCAAAATTGTCCTATAAAACAACCAGGATAATACTATCAAGGCAGCGACACATTGCATTTTTATACCATCTCCAAACTTTCTAAAGCTCTTCTGCTCTCTAATTTTGATCCTCACAATTTCTCTGTGTCCTAGGCTAGGTTGAGAGGGTATCAGGAATTTCATTTTAACAATATGAAAAATGGAAGCTCAGATAGGAGAAGTAACTTACAGATGATCCCTAGCGACTTGTCACTCACTGGGATTATAACTCACCCAATGCGTGAGTTTGTGGCCGGATGTGGAGGGTGGAGATAGGGAAGGGGACTGGGAGGTGGCTCTGATGGAGGACAAGAAAGAGCTATCCACAGAAATTGTAAGTTAATTCTATTTCTGACTCAATCCCCCGAGCCTGCAGATTCTATTCCAAACAGGAAGTCACTCATGAGCCCCAGGGAGGGGGAAAAAGAAAGAAAAAAACTAGAAACAAAAAAAGGAACTGGAGATGCTTATTGTTTTGCTTTACGTCAGCCAAGTGAGTCAGTTGCCCTACTTGCTACAAATGCAGAATAACAAACAAGGATGGAAATGGAGAGATGCCTACTAGTGCTGGCTTAAATAAACCCTGCACAGCACTCATGGAGAAGTTCGCTCTCTGGCACGCATCACCCTGCCCCTCACCCAGCTTGCACACCCTTGGGTTGCCACTGTATTGGGCCTCACTGCCTTCTTTTTTGGTCCGTAAATAGAAAAGAAATGCCAAAGATATTCTTAGCTGAAAGCTTCATCGACGCATGGCTGCAAGGGCACTTGTAGGCTCCTGTGACTGACAGCTGGCTGCCCTGAGCTAGCCTGGCGTTATTTGTGGGCGTGTACCTCTTATTTAATTGGACAGTTTAATGCACACTTAGGATAAGTCTTCCCCCCACCCCTCATAACACACACACACACACACACACACACACACAAATCACTAGTCAGGGACTATCAAAGTAGCAATTTATTCTGGGGGGAGCTGCCTACGGGTTTAGAGTGACAGAATTTCAGAATCCCAGAGCTGAGTGATGCTTAGGCAAGGCCAGTCCACGTGATAGATGGAAAACAAAGCTCAGAGACATTAAGTGACTTGCTTGAGGTCACACAAGTTGGACCTGGAAACCCAGAACCAGAATCTTCCCCTGAGGAAGGATCTTGTACACTGCCAAAAATTTATATTGTTCATCTTGCTTCCAGCCTTTTCTAAAGGGACCTACAACATTCTACCTAAATGACTGTGCACTGAGTGAAGGAAATAATAACACCAAAGATTTTTGGACAGTGGCTGTGAACTAATTCCAGGAGATTCAAAATGTCACTGTGGTCTGCCAGTGAGAATAAGAGTTTACAGAGGTCAGGTGATCAATGGAGTTTTAGCTGAGGTCTATCTCACAGTGGGTTAAGTGGCTATTTCCTGTGGTATTTCCCTAGTTCTAGAATGCACATTCAGGATTATTCCATAGTTGAGATACTCAGCAGCTAGTAGAATTCCCTTCCTTCCCTCTTCTGGTACTCACAGTATATATATATATATATACACACACACACACATACACACACACACACACACACACCCATCAAATAATAGAATAATGGTAGCTTATGGGACGTTCTCCCCTCTTTAACCCCTTCCAAGACCAACAAGAAACAACAAAAACAATGACAACAAACAACAAAACATGTACCTGGGGGAAGCATATAGCAAAGGGCTTAAATCTTAAGATAAATCCACTAAACCTGCAGGTATGTTAGGGACTAGGCCACACAGCAGCAGGTGAGTGGCAGGCAAGGAGCAAGCAAAGCTTCATCTGTATTTACAGCCGCTCGCCATCACTCACATCACCACCTGAGCTCCACCTCCTGTGCCATCAGCATTACGGTGATTCTGCATTATGGTGAGTTGTATACTTATTTCATTTCTATCATACATTACAATGTAATAATAATATAAATAAAGTACACAATGAATGTAATGCTTTTGAATCATCCCCAAACCATTCCCAACTGCACCCCACCCCCTGCCCCATCTGTGGAAAAATTGTCTTCCATGAAACCAGCCCCTGATGCCAAAAAAATTAGGGACCACTGCACTAAACAATAATATTGATTGATTAGGTTTTAAAGGACAATTTCTCATTACAAAAAGTTTCCTCACCAGGTCTCTGAAGAGTATACTCCTCTGTGTACTGAAATGTATTACAGCTTGTGGTCAGCAAGATGGTTGACCATAGGTGCCTTCTGAGTACCTGGACCAACTTGGTGCCTCAACCTCAGGGAACCGGAGCTTTGGCACAGGGGAGCAGCTGTGATCCCAGCGCCCAAGTCCATGCAGCGCCCTAACCCTTGGGGACCAGGCACTCCAGCCCAGCAGAGAAGCCATCCTGAGCTGGCAGAGCAGCCTTGCACTTTTGGTGCCTGAACCAACTGGTATCTTGTCCTCAGGTAATTGGAGTTTTGACTTAGGGAAGTAGCCCATAACCCAGGTGCTCAAGCCCACACGGTACCTGTCCCCTCCAGGGAAGTATAGCCTTGGTTGCTCTGTATCACACTTTCCTCCATGCCAGACTGCTGCAGTACCCTGCCTCTTTGGATATGGAGCAGCCTTCTGGAATCTGAGCTGCTGAGGTGCTCCCCAGCCCTGGGGAGTGAAGCCCACATTGCACTGTTCCCACACCCTGTTGCCCAAGCCACAGCTGCACCCTGCCATTCCTAGGTTCTTGATTCCACTGCACCCAGCTTCACAGAGCATGGGCCACTATTGTGTCCAGGGTCCAGAGTCAGCACTACACAGTATCCTCTTTCCTGATGTCTGAGTTGCCACAGTCCCTGTTGGCTCTGAAACCCACACTGCAGGTGTGCCCTGCTCCTTGGGGCCTGAGCCTCTGGAACACCCCTTCCATCTTGCCATACCAGTGCCCGATCCTGTCACTGAGGATCAGAGTCATAGCTACATCCTGGCCCTCTGAGTCTGAGTTATTGAGGAGTGCCTCAGAATCACAGAGCAGGACCTCAGTCCACTGCTTGGTAAGAGTTGTGTCTACCCATGCTTAAGACAGTGAACCTGCATCCATGTCACAGGTGTCATAGTAGGTCAACAAAACACTATGCCCAGGAGCCCAGCTCCACAGCCACTCAAGCATCTGTGCCCTTGAACACAGTGCCACTGTATATTCCCTGTGGCCTGTATTAGACCCAACACCAATATTCAACTCAGCTAAGCTTTCCTGCTGTGGGGAAAATAAGAACAAGAGGACCCCTAAAGCTCTTGCCACTGATAATCTTAATAGTCTACCTTGCCACCACCGCTGCCACAAACTCCTGCAGACCAGATCATTAAGTCATCTGCAGCAATCATTGACATCGATTACCTCTGAACAAGGTGCACAAAACTATATTATTGTAACCACGCAGAACCAGAGCTAAGGCACCCTATCCAAATGACACTCTAGGACCCCTCTACAGGTGAAAATCTTTCCCTACAAAAGCCATTCTATAAAACTGTAAGATGTGACTATTTCAGCAGATGCCCAGATGTAAACACAATAATACAAGAAACATGTAAAAACAAGAAAACAAAACACCAATGGAGCACAAGAATTCTCCAAGAACTGATACCCCTCCAGTGGAAATTTATGAATTGCCTAAGAAGGAATTCAAAATAATGATCTTAAGAAAACTCAGTGGCTAGACAATTCAATGAAATCAGGAAAGTAGTTCATGTGCTGAATGAGAAATTCAACAAACAGATAGATATCATAAAAGAGAACTACACAGAAATCTTGGAGATGAAGAATTCAATGAATGGATTAAAAAATACAAGTGAGAGCTTCAATGGCAGATGAAATCAAGCAGAAGGAAGGGATCTGAACTTGAAGACAGGTCTTTCAAAATAATCCAGTAAGAGTAGAATAAAAAAGAAAAAAAATGAAAAAAGCGAATAAAGCTTGCAGGACTTATGGGACATTAAGGAAACAAATATTTACATGAAGGAAGGGATAAGAGATTAAGAAAGGCACAGAGAGCTTATTTAACAAAATAAGTTTAAAAAATTTCCCAAGACTTGGGAAATTTTGGACATCCAGATCCACAAAGCTCATAGGTTCCCAAACAGGTTTGACCTAAAGAGATCCTCACCAAGGCATACTGTATAGTAACTAAAATGTCAAAAGTCAAATAGAGAGAATTTTTAAAGGAGCAAGAGAAAAGCAACAGAGGCAAATAAGAGAATTCCATTAGAATAGCGGCGAATTTCTCAGCAGTAAACTTGCAAGCCAGGACAAAATGGGATAATATATCCAAAGTGATGAAAGAAAAAAAAAATTATCAGCCAAGAATATTATACTTAGCAAAGCCAACCTTCAAAAACAAAGGAGAAATAAAAACAAGAAAAAGCTGATGGAATTCACCACCTCTAGATCAGCCTTACAAAAAATGCGAAGGGAGTGCTTCAGCCGGAAGTGGAAAGCTGATAATCACTATTGTGAAAACATTAAACCATAAAACTCACTGGTAGAGATAAATTCATAATTAAGTTGAGAATACCCTACTACTATAATGGTGGTTTATAAATTGACCTAATCTCTAGTATGAAGATTAACATTTAAAATGGTCAAAAATAACTATAGGCACAAGGAGTTCTTCAGGAATACTCAATAAAAAAGATATAAATGTGGCAATAAAAACATAAATTGTATTGGGAGAAGAGTAAAAGTCTAGAGTATTTGTATGTGGCTGAAATTAAATTATCAGCTTAAAATAGTCTATTATAACTGTAAGGTGTTTTATGTAAGCTTCACAGTAACCACAAAGAAAAAAAAAAAAACTATAGCAGTCACACAAAAGAGAAAGAGAAAGGAATCCAAGTTTAGAACTGCAGAAAATCACTAAACCACAAAGGTAAACAAGCAAGGAAGGAACAAAGGATCTACAATACAACCAGAAAACAATTAATAAATGGCAAGAGTAAGTCTTTACCTATGAATAATAACCTTGAATGTAAATGGATTAAATTCTCCAGTCAAAAGACAGAGAGTGGCTGAATAGATTTTTAAAAAACTCACAATATCTACCAATGTGCTACCTACAAGAGCTTAGTTTTAGTTTTAAAGACACACGTTGGTAGAGAGCAAAGGGGTATAAGAATATATTTCTTGCAAGTAGCAACCAAAGAGAGCAGGGGTTGCTATACTTATGTTAGGTAAAATGGACTTCAAGTCAAAAATTATTTCAAGAGACAAAGATGGTCATTACTTAATAATAAACGGTCAATTCATCAAGAGAACATCACTGTAAATATATATGCACACAATATTGGAACACCTAAATATAAAAAGCAAATATTAATGGACATGAAATACAAGAATAGAGGACTTCAATACCCACACTTTCAACAATGTATAGAATAACCAGGCAGAAAATTAACAAGAATATACTGGATTTGAACTGCACTTTAAATCAAATGGACCTAACAGACATATGTAGAACTTTGCATCCAGCAGCAGTAGAATACACATTCTTTTCTAGAGCACGTGGAACATTCCCCAAGACAGACCATATGTTAGGCCACAAAATAAATTTTAACAAATTCAGGAATATTAAAATCATATCTAATATTGTTTCCAACCACAATGGTATGAAACTAGAAATCAGCAACAAGAGGAACTTGGAAAATTCAGAAATATGTGGAAATTAAACAATATGCTTCTAAACAATGAGAGGGTTACAGAAGAGATCAAAATGGAAATTAAAAAATATCTTGAAACAAACAACAATGGAAACATGAAATATCAAAGCCTATGGGATACATCAAATGAAGTTTTAAGAGGAAAGTTTATAGCAATAAATGTCAATAGTAAAAAGACAAAAGATCTCAAATAAATTAGCCTAACATTATACCTCAAGAGGCTAGAAAAAGAACTAAACCCAAAATCAACAGAAGGAAGGAAAAAATAAAGATCACAACAGAAATAAATCAAATAGAGAACAGAAAAATCATAGAAAAAAAAATGAATGAAACCAAAATTTGGTTCTTTAAAAAAAATGAACAAAACCCTAGCTAGACTAAGAAAAAAAAGAGAAAAAATTCAAATAAATAAAATCAGAAATGAAAGTGGCGACATTACAACAGATGTCTCAGAAATAAAAAGGCTCATAAAAGACTATTATGAACAATTATATAACAACAAATTGGATAACCTAGAGAAAATGGATGAATTCCTGGAAAATTCAATGTACCAAGGTTGAATCAGGAAAAAACAGAAAGCTTGAACAGACCAATAACAAACAAAGAGACTGAAGTAGCAATTAAAAACATTCCAACAAAGAAAAACCCAGGACCAGATGGCTTCATGGCTGAATTCTATCAAACATTCAAAGAAGAATTATTACCAATACTTCTTAAACTTTTCCAAAAAATAGGGCTAAATGGATGATTCCAAACACATGTTATGAGACCAGCATCACCTTCATACCTAAGCCAGACAAAGACACTGAAAAAAATAAAATAAAATGAAAAACCGCAGGTCAGTATCTCTGATGAACATTGATGTAAAAATCTTCAATAAAATATTAGCAAAGTTAATTTAACAACATATCAAGAAGGCTGTACATTATGATCAAATGTGTTTATCTGTGGCATGCAACTCTGGTTTACCACATGCAAATCAATCAATGTAATACAGCACATTAACAGAATGAAAGATCAAAACAACATGATCATCTCATTTGATGCAAAAATAGTATGTGACAAAGTTCAAAATTTTTTTTGGTAAATCTCTTATTACTTTAAATATAGAAAGAAAATTTCTCAACATAATGAAGGCTATTTATGAAAAACCCACAGCTAACATCATAATCAAGAGGAAACAATGGAAAGCTTTTCTACTAATATCTGGAACAAGGCAGGCATGTCCATTCTCACCACTCTGTTCAACATAGTCCTGGAAGTACTAGCAAGACCCAAGTAGACAAGAAAAAATAAATAAACAAAAGGCATCCAGATTGGAAAGCAAGAAGTAAAATTACCTCTATTTGCAAATGACATGATTTTATATGTAGAAAATCTCAAAGATTCCAACAAAAAAAAAAACCTGTTATAACTAATAAATTAAGTTTCAGAACACTAAATCAATATACAAAAATCAGTAGCATTTCTATACACAATGACCCAGGTGAAAAAGAAATCAAGAAAATAATCTCATTTACAATCGCATCAAAAAATAAAATAGAATAAAATACATAGGAATAAATTTAACTAAGGCGATGAAAGATTTTCATGCTGACAACTATAAAAGAAAGAAATTAAAGACAAAATAAATTAAAGATGGAAAAAGTAAATAGAAAGATATCCTGTGTTCATGGATGAAAAGAATTAATATTGCTAAAATGTCCATACTACCCAAAGCAATACACAAATTTAATACTATTCCTATCAAAATTTCATGGCATTTTTCACAGAAATTGAAAAAAATAATCTTAAAATTTATATGGGACCAAAAAATAAACAAACAAAATCCTGAATAGCCAAAGAAATACTGAGGGGGGAAAAAAAAAACAACAACAATAATAAAAAAAAACCCACAAAGTTGGAGACATTACACTTCCTGATTTCAAATTGTACTATAAGCTATAGTAATCAAAACAATATGGCACTGGCATAAAAACAGAAACACAGATTAATGGAACAGAATAAAGAGGCCAGAAATAAATCTAATCACATACGGCCAACTGATTTTCAACAAAGGCAGCAAGAAGACACAACAGGAAAAGGATAGAATCTTCAATAAATGGTGCTTGGAAAACAAAATTTCCATTTGCAAAAGAATGAAGCTAGACTCTTATCTTACTACCATACACAAAAATCAAGGTAAAATGGATAAAAGACCTATGTAAGACCAGAAAAAATAAAACTCCTAGAAGAGAACATAGGTGGAAAACTCCTCAACATTGGCCTTAGCAATGATTATTTGGATATCACACCAAAGCTCAGGCTACAAAAGCAAAAATAAATAAACAGTACTACATCAAACTAAAAAGCTTCTGCACAGCAAAGGTAACATTCAACAAAATGAAAAGACAACCTCCAGACTGGGAAAAAGCAGTTGCAAACCACATATTTGATAAGGGATTAAAAGTCAAAATTTATACATAACTCTTATAATTCAGTAGCAGAAAAACAACCTGATTTAAAAATGGGCAAAGGATCTGAACAGACATTTCTCCAAAGAAGACATAAAAATAGCCAACAGGTATATGAAAAGGTGCTCAACATCATTAATTATCAGGTAAATGCAAATTAAAACCACTATATCAGCTCACATTCATAAGGATGGCTATTATTAAAAAGACAAGAGATAACAAATGTTGACAAGGGTCTGCAGAAAAGCGAACCCTCGTACAGTATTTGTGTGAATGTAGGTTGGTACAACATTAGGAAAAACAATGTGGAGGTTCCTAAAGAAATTAAAAACAGAATCATACGATCCAGCAATCTCTCTTCTGGGTACATACCCTAAGGAAATGAAATCATCAAATAAAGATATCTTCATTCCTGTGTTCATTGCAGTACTATTCACAACACAGAAGATATGGAAACAACCTAAATGTTCATCAGGGAAAGAACTGGTAAAGAAAACGTGGTATGCATTCATTCCTCAGCATACACTGGGAATTGGTTCCAATACCCACCCACCGCCACCCCACCCCACCCCCAGACCCAAAATCCGAGGATGCTCAGGTCCTTTATACAAAATGGTATAGTAATTGCATATAACTTATGCAACTACTCCTGTATACTTTAAATCATCTTTAGATTACTTAGAGTACATAATACAATGTGAATGCTATGTAAACAGCTGTTATACTGAATTTTTATTTGTATTATTTTTATTGTTGAATTGTTATTTTTTTAAAAACTATTTTCTATTCACAGTTGGTTGAATCTATGGATGCTGAACCTGTGGGTACAGAGGGCCAACTACACATATATGATGGGATATTATTCAGCCTCAAACATGGATATCCTGTCATTTGCTGCAACATGAGTGGACCTAAAAGACAGTATGCTAAGTGAAATAAGCCAGAAACAGAAAGAAAAACATTGCATGACTTCGCTTATATGCAGAATAAAAAAGAGCTCAAGTACACAGAGATAGAGAATGTAACAGTGGTTACCGTGGTGGAGGGAGAGGAGGAGAAAATAGAGACATGTGAATCAAAGGATACAAAATAGCAGATAAGTAGGGTAAACAAGTTAAAAGAAGTAACATACAACCTGAGGACTAAAGTAAATAAAATCATATTGTAATTGTATTATGGACTATTGTTAAATAAGTAGATTTTAGCTGCTCTTGTCACAAAAAACTAACATTTACTTCTTAATAATGGTACCTATGATTTAATATTATTATCAATAATATAGCTTTCATAATTGGTAATAGTTTTATAAAAAATAGGTATAAATATAAAAGTATCTGAAAAAGACGTTGGCCAAATGTAACTCTGAAGTAGCATATGATATGTTCATATCCCACCATCCCCCAATTTCAGACCGTGGTAGGGATATAAGTGTTACTTTTTCCCCTGTTATGTATTGAGAATATCGAATTTTGCAGAATTTTAATGTTACTATGTTAACATTTAATAGTGGGTAAACTGAAGATTACCTCTCTGTGTAATTTCTGGTATAAAGGAATAAACAAATAAATAACTAATTTTTCATAAAGGAAAAAAAAGTAACTACATGAGATGATAGATATGTTAATCTGCTTCACTCTAGCAACCATTTTACTATCTATATGTTTCCCAAAACATATTTGTTGTAAACCTCAAATATAAACAATAAAATTTATTTTTTTAAAGTGGTTGTAAAAAAAGTAAATAAAATTACACTGGAAAAATGAACAAATGAAAAACTCACTACATATATAGTGTCAGGTGGCTACAGATCCTTTGATATTTCTCTCATAGAGACAAGAGGTCTATGTCCTCTTCCCTTAAATCTGGACAGATCTTACCACTGCTGTGACCAATATAACAAGGCAGAAGCGACTGACACGCTTAATGGACTAGACCTGAAAAGACAAGAAGCCTTTCACCTCCTGTCTCCTCTTGGGGCTCTGAGACCCATTCTGCACAATCTGACTCCCCTGCTAGAGGACCACATGGTGAAACCTTGGAGAGGGAGAGCTGCCCAGCTGGGCCCAGCATTCTGGTCATCTCTGCTCTAGACATGCCAGTGAAGCCTTCTTGGAACCTTCAGCCCAACCCAGCTGAACATCTGTGAGAGACCGCAGTCAACTCCATGATGGACAGAGGAATCACCCAGCCAATCCCAGGATGAATTCCTGACCCACAGATCTGGAGCAGAATATAACAATTGGTACTTTAAGCCCCTAAATTTGGGTCAATTTGTTATACAGAAATAGATATTCAGAACACTATATATTATATTATGAGCCCCAAAGAGGACTCAGGATATCTCTTCTCCATTCCATAATATTACCACTAAGCTACACTACTGTATGAGGGAGAATTCTAAAAATGCCTTTTTCCTCCCCAAGGTTCCAGACTCTAATCCCTAGGACCTATCATTGTTTTATAAAATATCACTCTCGTAATTGTGTTCTTTTATACAGCACAGCTGGCCTAAAGAGAAAGATTATCTTAGTGCACCTAATCTAATCAGATGTGTCCCTTTAGATGCAGAGAGTTTTCTCTGTCTGTTGGCAGAAGAACTCAGAGAGGTCTGAGGCATGAGAAGGACCCGCCGCACCTTCGTTCCTTAGAGGGCCATGTGGAAGGACTGGAGAACGGCCTCTAGGAGCTCAGAGCAAATACCGGCCAACAACCAGCAGGGAAACAGTGACCTCAGTCCTACAACCACAAAGAATGGAATTTTGTCAGCATCCTGAAAGAGCTTGGAAGTAGATTCTTCCCCAGAGCCTAATAGTGAGAGCCTGGTTTGCCCAATACCCTGATGTCAGCCTGTGAAGCCTAAACAGAAGAGCCAGCCATACCACGCTCAGACTTCTGACCCCTGGAAACTGTGAGATAATATATCTGTGTTGTTTTAAGCCTTTCAATTTGTGCTGACTTGTTACATAGCAATACAAAACTAATATAGTTACTCTGGACAAGATAATTCTCCACTCCGTCTCATTTTACTCTTTTTTTTTATTTTTGCATATTATGGGGGTACAAATGTTTAGGTTATGTATGTTGCCCTTGTCCCCCTCATTTTACTCTTTAATAAAATGATGGGACTAAATGGGATGATCTTTTAGGTCTTCTTTCAGATATGAAATCTTATGATTTCATAATTTTAGGTGATTTAGCCTCCCTGAGCCTCAGATTCCTAAGGCAAAGCACAGGTGTAAGACCAGTCCTGGGCCAGTTTTATTTTATCTGCTAGATCTCGAGCTCTCTGTGAACAGAGACACTCACTGTCTTGTTCACTACTGTACCACTGCCCCTGTATACTGCCTGGCACTTACTAGGTACTCACTATTTGCTGAATGAACAAATGAATGGATGAATAAATAAAGATTCACTATAAATATTACTGTAAATATTCTTTGACAAGAAAAGAGGACTATGCCTATGTCTGATGGCGGCGGAAAAAGAAATATTATTTTATAATCTTAGGCAAGTCATTAATTTCTGTGAACCTTAGTTTTCTCACCTGCAAATGGGGAGACTAATCTTGGCTCTAGTTTGCCCACAGGTTATTCCGATCAGATAAGATCATCAATGTGAAAGCCCTTTGCAAATGTTTAAAAAAAAAAAAAAAAAAAAACTATAAGAAGGTATTTGTCTTGGTAATAGTTTACTTTTTAAGGTTAGGGATGTCCCTAAACCACAGGGGGTAAATTTATTTCCTAATTATACCAGAAATAGAGCACTTTCCCGCTGCTACTTTGGCAGCTGCTGGTTAGCTGCCATGCCACCTCTCAGCGGGGGCGGTACCTGCAGGGAGACAAAGCCATTAGCATCTGCTTAAGCAGAAGGTGTTAGAAATGCATCTCCAAGAAGACTGAAGGATGCGGATCTCTACTGACAAGAAGGGAAATCACAACCTCTGACATCACACCCAACAATCTGGGTCATTGCCTCTTCCTCTGGTGTAAATCACTCTTTTCCAAGGCTGTGTTCTGAGGAACCCAATCTCTTGAAAAACTCCAAGAAGAAAGGTTGTATGGCCAAATAAATTTACAAAATATACAAACTTAACTCATTCTCTATTTATTGCTTTTTTTTTTTAGTTCAACATTTTCTAAATGGATTCAACCAGACATTACTCCCCCCCACCACCACTTCATTTTATCCTACAGCTTTCACTCAGGAGAACCCGTATTTGCTTAGTTTCTACCAAGTGCATAGAGTGAGGTGAGACCATATTTATGGCAGTGGGGGAAGTGTTCTCATCCCCAGGCCAGTGACATGAGTATCATCTATGACCTTGGACCCATCTCGGACCTACTGAATCCAAAGTCTTGGGCACAGGGCTCAACAATCTGTGTTCAAAAAGCCGGGTGATTGTGATGCCAACTCCAGTTTGACGAGCACTGCTCTAATCCACACATCGGTGGTAACATTCACGTCAACACAAGGAAGAAATCCTGAATCCTTTTATATCTGGAAGAGAGATTTCATTATTTTCCAGTTCAGCTTTCAAATGGCTCCCAGAGAACACACACTAAACCACAGCTTCCCTTCTATTTCACACCCACACTGGCTTCCCACTCGCCTAAAGGACAAGATACAAACTCCAAAGCTAAGTATTCAATTCCTCCAAAGTTCATCCCAACACACAAGTCTGACCTTATTCAATAATAAGAAGCACTAAGTGCTAATATTTATTCACCATTTACTATATGATAAAAATACTGCATATGTATCTTGGGTGGTCCTTAAACCACCTTGGAAGGAGATCCTGTTATTATCCTCATTTTAGAGCCAGAAGACACTGAGCTCACAGCTCACCGGAATTTACCACCAGACTTTCAGGTACAAAAGCCCACATACTTAGTCTTGATTAATACTCTCGCTCTGATTTCTGATTTTGCCTTTCTGGATGAAATTAACCTCACAATGTACTGTTCATAAAGTATATGTTGTTTTCTTGAATGGAAAATCATCCTCTTCACTGCGAATCTTTGGCATAATCATCCCTCACCTCCCATCTCAAATGTTCCCTCACCTCAGTTCTGCAAATGCTGTGTCGTGATGCACCAGGCACTTTATCTATCACTGAGGATATACTGGTTAGCAAGAAAAACAGGGCCTCTACCCTCCCAGAGTTTGTGGTCAAGTAGGAGTAGTCTGGGCTTAAAACATCATTGCAAATAAGGCAAGTGTTAGCAAAAAAGAAAAAAAAAGATACTTGAGATGCAGTAAAAGCATATAATGGGGGGGTGCAACCTGGTCCAGCGTGCCAGGCCAGGCATTCCTAAGAAACCAGGGTACAATCTCGAATTTAAAGGGTGACTATAGTAACACAGGCAAAGAGTGAATCACATTCTGCAGTCTTCCCGGAGGGAAGGTATTTCTCTCTCTTCTCTTGCAGCATTTACCTTCACATGCTATTCAAACTCTGTCTGTCTGATATGGCAAGCATAGTAAAACCTATTTTATAGGGTTGTCGTGAGGATTAAATAAGTGACTATATGTAAAGCCTTTACAACTGTATCTGCTACATAATAAATGATCAATATGTTTTAACTATTATTATCATTATTCATTATTTTTTCTTAGTGTATAAACCTGAGTAAGTTGCTCTACTAATAGGGATAAGTTACTAGGAATAAGAGCGTCTGTGTCAAATGAGACAAGCTCTTAGAATTGACCTCCCTGTGAGTGACTGACAGAAAACTGACACTCTCCCGTCCTTCAGATAAACGTGGTCTGTGATGCTCCGAGAACACTGAATGCTCCTGGCTGGTTGGTTGCACTCCCATATGCTTCTGTTCCCACCGAGGAATAAGCACACTTCCTGACAGTCACTTTTGTTTATTCCCAAACCTGTTGGTGTCAGTTGTATTTGCTATTATTATCCCATGGAATTAAAAGTGAAAAAAAAAAATCATTGAAATGTGAGTTGCTTTTTTTCCTGTGGAAACATTTGAATTCTGTGAGAAAACTCTATAAAGACCAACTACCGACAACTATGGCCACCAATATAAACAAAGGGGAAGTAACTGAAAAAGATGAGGAGGGTTCACAAAAATCTAGAAACATTTAGATTGTTTCTTGAGTCTAAGCTGTTGCTTCACTTTGGATAAACCAAAGTTGGAAATACACAGCTATGGCTGTGGTTTATACAAGAAAGCCAGTAGAATATCAAGTAGAATATACCAACACCCTCAAAAAAGATGTTAACCTTATGTCAAAAGGCTGGCCAAGAAATGTACATTTAAATGTTTTAAGTTAAAATAAAATGTATAGCAGCTATACATTTTAGGATTTTCTACTTTAACTTCACTTTTTCAACTAACTGACTAACTACTACCGGTCTCTAGTTTTGTCTAATACAGAGTCTTGTGCTTGGCCTTTGTACTGTGTGATAAATCTGGCCTGTGTTCTCTAGTTGGCTTTCCGAGGCCAGCTACTATTGTTATGTCCATCACGCCAAGCAGGAAACTGAAGCGTAGGCATCTAAATACTGTGCCAAGTTGACATGGATAGTGAGTGGTCGTCACACACCTTGGCCGGTCAGGCTCTAGTCTAAAGTCTTAACTATCTTAGGTTCTCTTTCCTCTCTACTATAAGATTACATTTTGTGAGGCTCATGCTTTATCTTATACAACAGAAACATCCCTTTCTCAGAAGCAGAAACAGTGTCGTCATCAAATATCTACAGTCTGCTACCGCTGTGCTCTTGATTATATTATTATATCTGTGCATTTCTTGATAAGTGATGAAGAGTTTTTACATATATCACATACATTGACTAGGGTGTCAGCTCTGTGGGACAGCTATTCTTATTATCCTAGCCATACAGATGAGAAAACAGAGGGCTCAGGTGGGTTTGGAGACTTTTGGAGGTCACACATCTAATAAATGAGAGAGCCGGGACTGTCAGTCTAATAAACTGAAACTGACTTGAGTTCAATAAAATATAAGAAACCATATCCCTCTGTCCCACTGCAGGAGTCTATGGAGATTAAATCCAGACGCAAGTAAGTATAGGGTTCAGAGAGAAGAATCAAAACCAGTGTGGACATTGAGGGTCAATAGAACAGAGATAACCATTATCCTCGTAGCCAGAATCTTTCTACAGACACCAATTAAACACTGTATGGAGCAGGAAATATGTTAAAAGCTGACATGGGTTCAGAAGCTATGGCCCCAAGATTGGAGCCTGAGGTTGCTGCCCCCAAGAGATTTTCATCTCAACAATGCATAATTACATTGAGCATGGCGAAGGCCCGGACTGCTGGGTGAAGGCCACATGAATTTGAGAAGTAAAAATAAACCAAAGACCAAGAGTCATTGGAAAATGCAAATAATTACACTGCCTGCCCTCAAGTTAAGCTTCCGTGGATCTGCTCTGCCTCACAATACTATAATCTCTAAAAAATCAGGTGATAGCAGGAGGTAGGGAAGAAACATCAAGTCACACTGACATTAAGCACTTACTTGATGCTAGGAATTTTATTTCATTTTATTGAATTTAATAGTGTCTGTTTTCTTTTTGTTTGTTTGTTTGTTTCTTTCTTTTTTTTTTCCCAATAGGGAACATTTCCCAAAGTAACAGCGTTAGCAACAGATACTTTCAGTATTTGGATTCCGGTCAGTTAAAGACAATTTCTATTTGCAGTCTCCTTTTTACCAAACTGCCTGGACTGTCATCGGAGGGCCTGAATTTTAGTCACACCCTGTTCACAAATTCCCTGAGTGACCTTGGACAAGTCACTTAAAGTCCTTTGTTCTTCATCTCTCGATTTGCAAATGAGGAAGGCAATCTAATTACAGTCAACATATGTGGAAAATACACAGACTATTTACATATGATAATGAGACTTGATTTTCAGAAGATTATGTCAACATGCCTTTGGGGCACACTCTGAGTAGAAAATAATCTATGTGTCAATGCAATGAACAAAGTTTTTTGAATAGCGATTGTGCGCCAGGTCCTGTACTAGGAAATTATAAGAATAAAGTTATGAAGATTATATGAAAAGACGCAGGTGTAGACCTGATAGTCTCATGGGAGAGACGGGCATTAATAAATAGACATAAAAGAAATATAATGGTAACTGGGATTTGGGATTCAACCGGGAAGTTAGAATGCTAAGAAAGCACATGAAACAAGTCCTGACACAACCTTTCAATTAAAAGAACAGCTGAGCTGAGATCTAAAGGGTAGGTAGTATCCTAAAGCTATTCTGGTGAAGGAAAAAGGAAGGTGCATTCCAAGTGGAAAGAACAGCCTGCATGAAGCCTTTGGAATGAGGGACGTGTGCACTTAGTGAACTCAAAGAAAATTAGCAGAGCTGGCCTTTTACCGAGAGAACCAAGTAAAGGTGTGAAACACAACGTAAGACAGGAGCCAGGTCATGACAAATCTGTAGGTCACCTTAAGATTTTGCTTTTTCTCGGGCCGGGCGCGGTGGCTCACGCCTGTAATCCTAGCACTCTGGGAGGCCGAGGCGGGTGGATCGCTCAAGGTCAGGAGTTCGAGACCAGCCTGAGCAAGAGCGAGACCCCGTCTCTACTAAAAATAGAAAGAAATTATACGGACAACTAAAAATATATATAGAAAAATTAGCCGGGCATAGTGGCGCATGCCTGTAGTCCCAGCTACTAGGGAGGCTGAGGCAGTAGGATCGCTTAAGCCGAGGAGTCTGAGGTTGCTGTGAGCTAAGCTGATGCCACGGCACTCACTCTAGCCTGGGCAACAAAGTGAGACTCTGTCTCCAAAAAAAAAAAAAAAAAGATTTTGCTTTTTCTCCTAAAAGCAGTAAGTAGTCACCAACATGTTTACAACAGAGATGTGACAAGGCTGAATTTGCCTCCTTAGTAATAATTCTGACTGTTTCCTGGAAAGTAGATTGGAAAGCGATCAGAGTAGATTCTGGAAAACTTAGTTAAAAGGCTATAGTAATATCAGGCAAAAGATCTTAGTTTGAACTATGAGCTACTCATTAAAATTGACTAATTAGCATTATCTGCAAGAAATACTGCTCAAAAATTCAATTACTGACCTTCTATCAATATTTTCGATTTAAACTCTTACTTTCATTCTATGTGAATATTATTTCTCCTAGAGTCGGGGAGGACCTCAGAGATAATTGAGCTCTGTTGTTCTCAAATTGTTTAAGAAGAAAAGGGAAAAAAAAGAAAAAAAGAAAAAAAAACACCGTAATTTTCCCGAATGAATTTTAATTCAGAACTCCCATAAAGAGAAAGCAGCTGAAAAGCTGCTCTAGGTAAAGGCCAGGTATAATTGTTCACTACTCAACCTGCCTCCCAAGCTCTGCAAGACATGACCCCTGCCCCCAGTGCTCTCTGGAGTGTCTGCTACAGACGGATAATGGATTTAGTCCAGCCCACATAGGGCAGACCCAGGACTTGAACTCAGATCTTCTGCTGCACAGAACAATGTCCTTTCCAGCACATCCTGAGGCTAATGATGTTTTGAAAACAAAGGCGCTGTTGCTTGCTTGTTTCCTTGACTGCCTTCCAGTGTCTACCACAGGGCTGGGAGACCAGGTGGTCAGTAAATATGTATGGAATTGCACAGAAGACCGCTGAATTCAGCATTGCCCAAGATGATATTTGTGTTTTTTTTCTTTTTTTTCCTCCCTCCCTCCCTTCCATCCTACCTTCTTTCTTATTTTCCTTTTTTTCTCTCCCTCCCTCCCTCTACCTTTTGCAATGAGAAGCAATTTCCACTACCATAAGATGCAGTTTTCAGCCATGGCAGGTCATCTAAACACCTGGGGTCATCTTGTCTCAGGGGCAGGTAGAATAGCATAGAGGTTTCAAGAAGACATTCTGCTTGGGTTTGAATCCTGCCTCCTATCTGCTGTATAATCTTCAGCCAGTCATTTAAAATCTCTATGCCTTAATTTCTCCATTCATAAAGTGAGATAAACTGAGGCTCTACAGTTGATCCAGGGCTCCACAACTGGGGCCATTTCCTGCATCTCAGCACAGCAGACTGGAGTCTATAAACTCCAGTCCTGGCCTACTACCCTGCAAACCTTAACGAATGAACCCTGCCTTTGGTCTTACCATACTCTGCCAACCACAGTACGGTTATCTTTCTTTGCCGCTGCACACTACACAGACGGCATGGGCTCTTGCTGCTCTACATGAGGGTCTTGATTACCAAGCCCACCAGTGGAGTCAAAAAGATAATTCAGATCCTGCTACTTACCTGCTAAGTGACCTTGGATGAATTAATTACATCTCTGCCTCATCAGTTCCCACATCTATAAAACAGATCCAATAGCACCTACTTCATAGAGTGAACATGAAAATTGGATGAAAAAACATGTTGTCATCATCGATACTCAGTCTCATTGGGTGATTACTGTGTGCTAAGGAATTTATATGCAAAATATCAGTGCTTGGGGAAAAAGAAAAGTAAGAAAAAAAAACAGCTAATGTGTATTGAATGTTTTCCAGGTGCCAGTCACTGTTCTAAGGACTCTATGTGGGTTAAAGCACCTAATCCTTAAAACAGCCCTATGATGTGGGGCACTATTATTACCTCCATTTTGCAGATGAGGAAATTGAGGCTCAAAGATGTTAGTAAGCTCCCTTGGAGTTAACACGTAAGCAGGCAACAAGGATGAGATTTGAACCCAGGCGGTCTAATTCCAGAATCTTTACACATAGCCAGCTCTATTGCCTGTTGTTATAGCTGCTTTGTGATTGCTGTTGTTGTTATTATTATTATTGCTATTACTATTAACCTCATTTCCTCTATAACTGGGATAGTCTCCTCTAGCTCCAATTATACTCAATTTCTCCTACCTATCGTACCTAATCTCCAGAAAACACTCTGCCAGACCCTGCAAGGAACTGCACCTCCCAGTATCCACACCCTTGAATCTGGGCTACAACTTTGGCCATCAGAATATGGTGGAAATGATGCTCTCTGACTTCCAAGGCAAAGCTGTAAAAAAATCTTACAGCTTCCTTTTGGTCTCAGGATGCTCCCTCTCTGAGCCCAGCTGCCATGCTGCAAGAAGCCCAGGCCACACGGAGAGGGTGTGTACAGCACTCTGGTTGACAGCCCCAGCTGCACTCTCAGCTGACAGCCAGCACAGACTGCTACCGCTGGGAGTGAGTCAGTTTGGAGGACTGGCTCAGTCAAGCCCCCAGATGACAGCAGCCACAGCCAACTTGAGAGAGCCCCTCCCCCGGCTGTATCAAGTCAACCTGCAGAA
Source organism: Eulemur rufifrons (assembly GCF_041146395.1). NCBI lineage: Eukaryota > Metazoa > Chordata > Mammalia > Primates > Lemuridae > Eulemur > Eulemur rufifrons. The sequence continues at coordinate 271,973,679 of NC_090989.1, forward strand.
TCATTAGAGATAATTATACAGTGTTGTTTTGAGCTACTAAGTTTTGGGGTGAATTGTTTTGCATCAATAGATAACCAAAATAGTCCTTTGCCTTCCAGTCCAATATAAGTTTCTAAAAAGCCTTGAAGCCAAGTACTAATTATCTATAGTCAAGCACTCACTAAATTGAACTCGTAGCATTTCTTTGGGGTAACAATAAATTAATGAACATTTATGGACCTTGGGGCACTTTATTAACTTTTCTGTGCCTCAGTTCCCTTATCTGTAAAACAGAAATAGTAAAAGTGCCTAGTTCATAAGCTCGTAGTGAGAAGGAAATTAGTTAATTCATATAAGATGCTTAAGAAGAGAGCTTGACCTTTAGAATACATATACTAAGTGACAGCTCCTCCCTTCTTCTCTCTCTTCCTCCCTTTTAACTGATTCAGGCACTTTACTGGGTTCTTTAAATTTTAAAATCTTAATTTTCATACTTAACCTGAAGGCAACTGTTATTATCCCATTTTGCAAATGAGGTGCAAGGCCATCCATAAAGCTCTGTGGCTGATAAGCGATAGAGCCGGGATCAGGACCCAGTCCCTAAAAGGCTAAAGCCTGGTGTGCTCTTTCCCTACTCCCCTCTCCCACTCTGCCTCAACAACGCCACCCTTCCTGGGACAAGTAAAAATTTCAAGCACCTGTTGTCCTATCGGCACCTGGGCACCTGCTCTGTGCCCACACTTCCCAGAGACCTCAGCAAGCAGACACATGGAAGCAGAAGCCTTGCAATCAGTTCATTTGCAAATACCAGCTTGCTCAGCTAGAGGTGGCCCAAGGTTCCCAGTGTTAGCACCTCTGTCTGACACCCCCGATGGCGGAGAGGTGCCCTGCAGTGTGAGAAATGCTCATTAAAGCCTCAGATGCAGGTGTCAGGAAGCAGCCCCCAGCCAGGCCAAGGAAGTTCAGCTCTCCTGGGAAGGCTACTGAGGAGTGAGCCACGGAGCTCAGTTCTTGAACTCTGCCCCCCTCCAGCAGGACCCAGCATTCAGTACTCTTAAAGTAATATCATTGAGTGACTCGCCAGTGGTGGGATTACAGACACCCTCTCCAGGTGAGAAGAATGTTAGGATTAGGGCAAGTTTTCTCCTTGCAGGAGGAGAAGGGGCAACACCGTGAGCTCTTTCTTTGAAGGTGCCAGTGGTGGCAGGGCCGTTTCTAGCCATCCACACCTGACAGCTTGCACAAGGAGAGAAGAGAGTCATTCAAGATGTGGACACCTGTGCTCAGAACAGTGCAGCAACCTGCCCAGGGTCCCACAGCTCACTCCTGGTAGGCCATGGTCTCAGATCCAGACCCCTGATTCTCTCCAGTGTTCTCCCCTCAGTTTTGTCCCTCCTTCCTCCCTTCTAACGCCTGTACAGCTGCTCTCTTCCTAGAGTCCTCCTGAATCTTCCCTGGACATGTCCTACGTGATAATGCTCTGTGCTCTGTGCTGTGCACATTCTGCCCACCTTTAATAAATGTGCCCGCCCAGGGTCTCTGGACCTGTGGACCTTATCATCCATTCTCTGAGGTGACAATCAAAACAAGACAGATGTATCTCTTGGAAGTCTGGTAATGGTTAAACGCTGCCTTCCTCAACCAGATTTGCATTTAGCCTGGTTAATTCTTAGTATGCAGTTTCCTCGCCTAAAGATCTGATCAAAAGACAACTTTTGTGGTGTTATGAGATGAATCACACCTGCTCCCAGACTCATGCATCAAAGTCCTAACCCTCAGAACCCCAGAATGTGACTGTATTTGGAGATAAGGTTTTTAAAGTGGTAATTAAGTTAAAATGAGGTCATCAAGGGTCAGCCCTCATCCAATATGACTGATATAATTTTAATAAGAGGAGATTAGGGCACAGATGAACACAGAGGGAAGATAGTGTGAAGACACAAGGAGAAGACGACCATCTACAAACCAAAGAGAGAGACCCCAGAAGAAACCAACATGGCTGACACCTTGATCTCGAACTTCTGGTCTCCAAAACTGTGAGAAAATGAATTTCTGTTGTTTAATCCACCCAGTCCACAGTACTCAGTTATGGCAGCCCTAGCAAACTAATGCATATGGGGAGAATTTCCTGGTTGCCAACGGAGCCCTTTGCCACGCCTGCTCTAAAAGACGTTTCACAGCTCTATTCACTGTGTTCATCTCTAAATCTTCCACAGCGCCCAATGCAGCTCACATGGCAGATGCCTGATGGATCTACATGGAAACTACTTTAGAGACTCACTCATGGTGGCAGGTTGGGCACCCGTCGCACAGGACAGGAAAGCCATTTTGTGTGACAGGACCCCTTTCCTAGTCCCTGGTTCAAAGCACTGCAACAAGTAAGAACTTGGCAGAAGAAATTCTATTTTATCCACAAAATAATTATCACAAACTAATATGTGCAAAGCAGTAGACTCAACATTGGAGGGAATGGGGAAAACAGAGATGAACATGAACAAGTGTGTAAGGAGGAGGTTTCATAAAGGGGAAAAGAGAGAGAAATAGGCTGCTAAGAAAGGGAGTTTAGATTAATGGGAACTTAAAATAAGGAGCTTTCTATATTGGCTGGTGCAATCAGGAAAGACTTCATGGAGGAGGCAGCACTAGCTCTGAGTTGAGAAGAATGAGAGGAAAAAGTGCATGGATGGGGTAGTTACGTTGAAGGGACTGCTTAGGAGGGTATACTGGATTTGAAATCTTGACTGCCAATAGAAGAGGACGGTTAAGAGGATAAGATTTAGATTTATAGATTTAGGTAGACTCTTGTCACTTTTCCTTACATCAGAATTGCTGAACCTGAGCACCACTGACTTTTGGGGCCAGGTAATTACTTGTTGTGGGAACTGCCCTGTGCAGAATTCCCTCTGTTGTTATGATAATCAAAAATGTCTTAAGACAATTCCAAATGTTCCCTGGGGACAAAGTCACCCCCAGCCGAGAACCGCTGGTTTACATTGTAGCTCTGCACCAATTACTTGAACTTTCTGAGCTTCAATGTCCTGGTCTGTGCAACAGGGTAACAATCATATATATATATATGTAAACATGTGGCTGACACAGAGCCTGCAAGCTGACTATGACATGGCCTCATTCTTTCTAAGAATGGATCTCTTGGCTTTAAATAAAACTGAAGGTAGCCCTTGGTGTGGCTTCCTTGCCACCCCAAAATGCACCATCTGTGTTGCATTTACCTCTGCAGTAACCAAACGTCAGCTAATGCTGGGTAGGTGCCCATGGAGCTGGAGGTGGTGGTGGCACTTACCTCTCTCTAGGCAGCTGGTGGTTGGGATTATGGCGGCAGCGTACACTAAGGCCAAAGAGCTTGCGGGCAGTGCGTTGGATCTTTTGTCTCTGTGCCTCCATGGCGCTCTGCAGGAGCTTGTAGCGGTTCTGCAAGTCCCAATCGTTGCCCCAGTGCTGATGGATGCTCCCGATGGTCAGGAAGTGGTTGCTGGGGAGACGCTTCATAAACGATTTAAACTCATCTAGCAAAAGACAAGGGCCAAGAGAGAAGGACTAAACGTGACAGCCCCTTTCTGAAGTTGCCTGAAATACTTAGCCCCACCTGCCAATAAAGTAGGCCTGCAAATTCTAAAAAACAAGCAAACAGACAAACAAAAAAACACCTTTTCTGAGGTCCATAGAACATTGCACTAGCCTGTCCTGTCCCTACTAGACAGGACAAAATCTACTGTGCTTTTAAATGAAGTGAATATGCATACTGCATCCTTGCTTAAGATCAGGCTTCCAAAACTTCTGTCACTGGAATGCCAATGTTCAAATAATATTCACATATCATTCTATTTACTTAACATTTTCTTTGAATCAAAGCACAGTTTGTTATTTAAAAATTGAGAACAGTTTTATCCAATTCTATATAGAAAGTCACTATTGCATGCCTTCAGTAGACTGGCAGCTGAAAAATAAATATGATGAAAATAATGTTAGTAAATTCTACTCAGATACTGTTGCCTGCTAAATGATCAAACCTCCATGCCTGCTATCACTTTGAAATACAGGAAATTAGCAAGTGTACTAGAGGTGTTAAAGGCATGTTAGCAGCAAACTGAAACTTTCTCTTTGATGTAATCTGCAGGTTTGACAGAGAACTAAAAAAATGGATCAACCTCCCCACTCAGTGATCCAGTACTATCTGAAGCTGCATGTGTTCCTATCCAGCATCATCTCACATTTTGGAAAACTGCAGCTTGAGAGACGGTGACAAACTCTGGTGTCTCCCGGGTGAAAGTTTCTACCTCCGTGTGTGATGTTGCGTTTCAGCATCAGCATGTAAGGCTACAGCTTGACACAGACTTGGAAATTGTCTAGTTCAGCTTTCCTGTTCTCTGCGCAGAAAAACTGAAGCCCAAAAGTAATAAAATGTTTTTCTAAAGGTAGCAGAACTGATAAGCAATGAGATCAAGGTGTAAGAGCTGAGCTGTTGCTCTCAAATCTAACACTCCTATCTCCCCATTTCCACCATCCACTTCCGACTACCGGGAAAATTAAAGAATTTAGGGGTTGATCATTTCGTCAGAAAAAAGACCAATGGCTGGATTACACTATATATACAAGGGCTATCCGGAAAGTATCCAGCGATGGATACATAGATGCAATGGCTGGATACTTTTCAGACAGCCCTTGTATATCTGCAGCCTAACACTTACATTTCATGTTATAAAACCTACATGGGGATTCTAGGTTTATCATGCATTCATTTTATTTAAAAAATACTTACATAGCCCTTGATAGGCACTAGGCACAGACCTAATGACCTGACACATATCACGGAGTTTTACGGCAAACCTATGAGCTAGGTAGTTTTAGTGCCTCCGTTTTATAGAAACTAGGGCACAAAAAAGTCTGCTAACTTCAAATGGCCATGGTCAAATCCTATGTTCTTACTTAGGATATTACCTTTCCTCTCAGCATATAAAGAGGACAATCCTGAGGCTCAGTATACTAGGAGAAAACATGCATAAAAGGGTGATGAAAACAGCAGTCTCTGACTCCTAGCAAACCTCAGGCACTTCACTATGGATAGTTAGACACGCAAGAGTTCAAATCACATCTTGACCACTGAACAGCTGTAGGACCCTTACTTGTTCAAGGCCTCAGTTTCCTGATCTGTCAAACAGGTATAATCGTATCTAGTCCAGAGGTTGAGAGTGTGACATAGGACCATATTTGCCTAAACAGTTCCCGATAGAGAGAAAGTACTCAGTGGGTGGTAGTGGAAGATGCACAGGGGAACGCGGGACTCTACACTGGTTGGTTTACTCAGTGAGCTGGCTGGAGGCAGGAGACCAGCCCTAATGGTGCTGTGCTCTTTTGCCCAGCCCGACTGTCCTCCCACGGAAGACGTGCAGCTCATCATCCAGAGGGCTCTGCTGACCTCAGAGGGGCTAACAGTGCTTCCGATGAATCAAAATTTGGGTCTGATAAGAAAAATAGAATTTAAAAGTTAAATGCTTTAACTTTCTTGACTGAAAGTAGAGTACAACCCCATCTGCAAAGGAGAGAGGTATAAACTGCCATTTATGTGTAGAAACTAGGTCCCGTTTGGCCACCAACAATCAGGAATCAAAGGCTTTTACTTTGGGCTGGTCATGAATTCTTCCAAATTACCTGGGGCTGAGTCATTAAAGTTAAAGGCTGAAAATGAACAGAGGGAACACTAACACAAGCCACAGATGAACGTATAGATGGATGGATGGATTTGTCTGAATGAATAAAACCATTTCAAATGCACAAGTATAGGATATCTAGAGGGAATGTATGCATTATAGGGAGAAAGCGTGACGTAGATCATTTCATTGGTCTGGTCAGCTTTTTTGGCAACATCTCAGTTTCCTCATCTACCCACTCAAAGTGGTTTCTCTTCCTTGGGAATAAGAATTGTATTCTAAAGGTCCCAACTCCTTCAGCATACAGCCTGCATTCCCCTCTTTTTTTTTTTAGCAATCAGTGGAATCGCTTTGCAAAAGCATTTTTTCCAAATTCTTCTTTAATTTGGGGACAAATAATGATCATAACACATTTTCATCATGAACTTGTCTCTCTTAGGGACTCTCAAGATTTTAAATGGACTAATGGGTGCAGGTTCACGAGGTACCCACAGCTCCATGGGAGTTCCGTGACTCTGGAAGAGCAGAATTCCTGATGCATCTTGGGCTCCCAGAGCTGATTTGGGGCTTAGACTTTATGGAAACTCAGTTGTTTGCAAATATTGCTTCATAGAACTCTACTTTTATCTATGGTACACAGCAGCTCCAAGGTAAGATTTTGTTTGATCAAAGAGTTTCTTGGCTAAAGACTTAAATAAATTCAAACATTAAAAACATAAAAGTGTCCTCTCATTTATCAGATGAGGGAACCTAAAGCCTGGGAGGTGGGTAAAGTAGAATTAATAAGTTACAAAGGTTGTCACGAGCACTGAATTTGGAATCAGGGATTCCATTACCAACGCTGTCATTTACTAACTGTAATCCTAGGGAAGACACTGGGTCTTGGTGTCTTCCCTCCTCTATATGACAGGAATATCACTGTTTACTTTAATGTGGTTGTTGTAACAGATTTAAGGACTATGAAGTTGTTTTAAAACGGGAATGTTCTATGTATAGGTCCATTTACTTAACAGATATTTGAGCACATGTTATATACTATCTGCTTGGAATCTCCTCTTGGAAGGCTCAAGGATTCTTAAGCTTGTCATGTCTAAAAGTGAGCACATGGTCCCCTTTCTAAACCTTCCAGGGTGTTCTAGCTCAGTGAAGGATACCAGTATCCATTAAGTTACCTAACATGCATATCTAAAAGAAGTTCTTAGATAACATCCCAATACACCTCTTCTCTTCAATTCTCACAGCCAGTCTAACACCGAGCCCTGCCAATTTTTCCTTCTTAATATCTTGGCATCTCTGTGCATTTCTTGTTTTTACTACTTATACTATATCCCTAATCCACATCATGGCCATCTCTCTCCCAGGCCCCTTGTGCCTCCCCTGGGTCTGCCTGAACTCACTCTCTGACATCTGACCACAGTCAGCTACTTCGACCTCTGCCCTCCCTCAAGGTGGCCTTCCCTGACCATATTGAACCCCAACTCCACATCATTTCCTCATAGCAGCTCCCCCTTCTTTACACATGTACCCTTGTAATTTCATAATCATCTACATGGTTATATAATTAATGCCTGGCTTGCTGAGAAAAACAACAATGAAAGCTCCATGAAGGCAAAGATCCAACTTTGGACTTTGCCCACTTTATAACCTTGGATAAATGACTCTCCTTGTCTGATATTCATTTTTCTGAACCATGAAAAGCAGAAAACAACTAAGTTCCCAGAGAAGTGACTTCCAGCTTCAATAGTCTGTGGATTCTTTAAAAATTCCTATCTATACCTATATGCACATATGTATATACACATGCATATACATACATACACATAGAGATGTGTGTTTGACTATCATTTTATAGAGGGACAGACACACAAATGCACACACAGAGACCCGGGAATCAATACAACTCCCTTTGACCTTTGACTCTCCTCTCTCCAGAGACTTCCTGTGCAGATGTATTCTCTCTGTCTTCTGGGTCCAACAGAGACAATACATCCTATGACCACACACTGGATTATGCTCTTCATTACTTCACTCGGTGGAGATTTATTGAGTGCCTCCTCTGTGACAGCTACTACACCTGGCTCCAGACTCTCCAAAGCGAGAGAGTGGGGGTCACTGGATTTTCCCTCACAGTCGTCCTAATTCCAGTTGGATTAGTTCCCTTTCCAGGCTTGGCTCAAGGCCATTCGTGCAGTGGCACTAGTGAGGCCCTACCTGAATTCTCCAGGTCCTTATAAGCTTCGGCCCAGGACTTGGCCATGTTGGCCAGCGTGTACTCCATGATCTGGATGTCGGTGATGGGGCAGTTGCACTGCGGGAACTCCTCGGCACACTGGCAGCGACACTGGCTGTTCTGGCACAGGTACTCCCCCTCGCCATTGCACATGATGTAGCTCAGGGCCGACTGGACAAACTTCTCTTGCAGATACTGAGGGAAGATTATCTGAAGACCTGTTGAGAATAGCAAGAAGGGGAAACAGAAAGGTTAAAAAAAGGTGTTTCATTAACAGTTTCCAAAGGTGATACATGGGAATCTGAAGCTGCTAGATTTCTCCCTGTGCACTGGAACCAAAATATTTCTGGGCCTACCTAGATCCAGACAGGGCATAATCGGAGAGGCCTCCGGTTGCATCACTTTTACTTAAACTTCTCAGGTCATGGCCTTGGCCATCTCTGAAGTGCATACTCTATTCTGTGATGATAGGACAGAGACTAAAGATATATACCTTTTCCATTTTGGGAGAAAACTCTTACTGAAAGCATAACACAATTGTTTATCATTCCTTATTTCCTTCATTTCTTTCCTTTCCTCTCCTAAAATATTTATAAACCCTATGTATGAAGCACAACTCCTGAGCTGGGCACTGGGCCTATAGAGATTAAAAAAAGACACAACCCTCGCCCTTGGGGAGTTTACAATGTCATCAGCAGCGACAGACATGGACACACATCATCATAACATAGCTTTATAGGCCTATAGAACTCACAGCCATATGAGGCAACTGAGCAGCGGAAGACTGCAAATAACATTGTTTAGGTAGCAGGGAAACCTTCCTAGAGGAGACAGAATTTGGGCTGGCTGAAAAGCAAGTAAGAGATCACCATGTTAAGGGCAGAACAGGAAGGACATTCCAAAAAGAGGGAAGATATAATGTACCTGGGTGTTCCTAGTGAATGAAATGGACTTGGTCGGGCTGGGGTGCAGTGCTGTAGGAAAACAGGTTGTGCAGACAGGCAGAGGCCAGAATGCAAAGGACTTTACTATATGCTAAGGAATTTTGACTTTACCCTGTGGCTCATGGCTCTACACTGGTAGCTGTAAAGGGTAAGAGTGATATACTCAGAGCGATATAATTTAATAGGACCATGGTATCATTAAAAACTAGAATATCACTAAGGACAGACATCAGAAGTAATTAATTTCCCCTTCTTTGCTCTAGAAATAAAGAAGCCATGGCCCATCAAGGGGGGAATGACTAGCCCATGGTTATGGGCCCCTCTTGATCACATCTCATGATCTTTTCTCTATACTTGAATTATCAAAGACTTAATCCTGAGAGCCAATGATGGAGGAGGATTTATCAGGGTATGGATGCTACTCTGGTACCCTTGAAATGTTAGCACAGCAGGCCGTTGTCTGTGGTGCCCGGATAGAAGAGCAAGTCTGGGCTAACTTAATTCATTAAGGCATTTTTACCTTGGACATTTCTCTTTGCCTCATCTGGAGCTGCTAACAGTTTTAGCCTCCAATACATATAAGGTAATAGTTTTACTACCCATGGTGTAAAAGAGAACCGTATTCTTATTTGGATTATTGTTTTGCCTCATTCATGCCTCAGG